>NC_142148.1:38526189-38829219 GCF_024610735.1 Ursus americanus | reverse complement strand
AAGCTGAATACTTAGATGGTTGATTTTCAGCCTTCCCTACTTTCTAATACATGCCTGTCGGGGTATAAATTTCCCTCAAAGCACTTCATTAGCTGCATCTCACAGTTGTGATATAGCTGTTTTCATGATCATTCATTTCAAAATATTTTCTAATGTCTACTAAGATATTTTAATTCCATGATTATTTAGGTCATTTCTTCATTGCTATCTATTTAGATAGTTTTTAATTTAACATTTTGTTACTAATATCTAGCTTAATTCTACTACCAGAGAATATACTCTCTGAGTTTTAAAGCATTACATCTATATGAATTTAACAAGATTTACATGACTATTTTAGACTTGAACTTTTTTCAATTAATCTATCTTTGTCTAACTTGTTTTCCATAAAATTGTATTAAAACAACTTTAATTCCTCTTATAACTTGGCAAATAATTAGTCTCATTTTTTAAGTTTTATTTGTAAATATGAATCCATCGGATGGGTAAAATCCAAACAAAAAATGACAGCTGATGTTTCATATTTTATCTCTCAAATTATTCTACAACATTGATTTGTCAAGCATATTTTGTGTGTATAGTTGACTTTCAAGGGGCCGTATATAGTACATATTGAAAAGAAACATTATTACACAGTTTCAATATTCATTAAATATTTGGTTCATAATCAGAATTCTCATTTAGAAAACCCAAACAACCAACTCTGAATCAACCAGAAATAGTGTTTGGATTACTAATTAGATTCATTGCCTAGAATGATTATAATCTACAGAGATAAAATAACTGTCAATGGCACTTTTCCAATAGGTTCAAATTATGAGAATTACCCTGGGTAGAGCCATGGGAGATACCAGTGAGCTTTTCCTTCTCTGCCCTGCTTTTTGCCTGGAAAGAAGTAGGAAACTGACCCCCTACTTACTGTTTCAACTGGCACCCCTGCCATCTATCGGGCTTCCAGTTAGGTGAATGCAACGAGAGGCCCTAGTAGAACAGGTGGTGGGAAGAGAGGTGAAGGATGTTTTCTGTTTTTGTTTTTGTTTTCCTCCCCTAACCTATTCTTTCTTCCCTAACCATGATTTTGACAGTGGTTACAACCCTCAAAGGTAACAACTCCTGTCAGGTATCCCTTCTTCTATTTGTGAAGATCTTAGAAACTTTCACTTGTTCTCTTATTCATTCCACTGAGTGTCAACAATGCTTAGTTAGTATACTAAGGGTGAAAAAAAATTACACGTATGCATGCATATATATGTATATATTCTACATATGTGTACATACATGTGCATGCATATATTTATGTATATATTTATATGTGTATGTGTGTATATATTCTCTTATTTAATTCCTAAAACAATTCTTTTTTTTTTTTTTTAAAGATTTTATTTATTTATTCGACAGAAATAGAAACAGCCAGCGAGAGAGGGAACACAAGCAGGGGGAGTGGGAGAGGAAGAAGCAGGCTCATAGCAGAGGAGCCTGATGCGGGGCTCGATCCCATAACTCTGGGATCACGCCCTGAGCCAAAGGCAGACGCTCAACCGCTGTGCCACCCAGGTGCCCCTCCTAAAACAATTCTTAGACGGCCTCCCACTACCTATAGTGAAGACATCATACCTCATGCCTACTTGAAGATTCAACAAGGATATTTTCTTTTTTGAAGATTTATATGCAATTAAACTTTGAAGGCTAAATCATATTTTAATCACCTTGAAAGCCAACTTAAGAAAAAATTTCTTAAGTGAATTCTGGATCCCTTGATAAAGCAAATAATTCTTTCATAAAGATTAATTCCACCTTAATTTATCTGTTTTCTAAGTTAAAATTTGTGTGTTCAGCTTTTCTTTTGGATTTTAAAGTTCAACCTGTACAAACAATATATCTTACTAAGCCTTCATTTAAGCTGTTGGTTAAGGAAATAAGTCTTCAATTGTCTACAGACTAGAATATTTAGTTGTTGTTTCACAGGTGACTTATATTGCTTCAGATTTTTTTCTTGCTAAATATCACAACATTTATTTTCTATTATCTGGGTAGCATGACAGTAAATCTGTGAAGTTTAAGCACAATATGAACATGAATTAATTTTAATTTATAATTTTACTATCTCCAACTAGATAGGTGACAAAATGTTTTTGTGAGACAGAATTTTCTGATCAGTATCACATATTATAAAGACACGTGGAAAATTAAATCTTATTTATTATACACAGACCATATATTCTCATAGTTGAATATTCACTGGTTGTCATTAAAAGTTTATGCCAAAAGTTTACCCAAAGGGGCATAACTTCTATAAAGTTTGAGGGTCATTGACCTAAATATGGTAGTAAAGTCCCCTCCCTCATACAGTTTTTTTTTAAAGCTACCATAGCAGATAACATCTGGTTGCATGTAATCTGAATTCATCTGAAATCCCAATGTAAACAAGTTCACCAATAGCAAGGGGCAGTTAAACATTCCACTGGCTTTAGATAATTGAAACCATCTTCCAAAAAATTACCTTCAATTACCGGACTCCAAGAAAGAAGCAGACAGCTCTGGCAAAGTACCAGAAAGAGATGGGGGGGAGGAGGGGGAGTTGGTATAGGGTGGGTTTGAGAGAAAAGAAAGAGAAAGAGAACACAAGTCTATTTTCCAGAATACAATGGAAGATCATTAACTATTTACAGTATTTGTGAGATAGGATGGTTAATGTCATGCCTACCCAAAAGATATTTTTAGTGGGAACATAGGATTAGAGCCTACAAAGCTATTGTCATTTGCATTTGTTGCAGATTCTTGCTTTCAAGCAGTAAGATCTCCAAAATATCATAGACAGAAGGGTTTTTTAAAATATCGGATTTTCAAAAAATTCAAAGAAAAAAACCTCACAATTTCCAAGTTCTTAACATTTTTTTTAATTTCTTGTAATTTGCAAGAATGCATGTGAACCATTACTTGTGCATATTCAAGTATATACATTTGGATTTTGGAATTATATCCTAGATACATGCCTAAAAATTCACAATTCTTCTGGTTTATAGCATTAAGGGTATTATAGCCTTTTTTTGAAAGGGTTATCAAATCATTTCATCTTTTTAGTCTTTTCCATAACATCTAATCTCTGAGAATGGTGGGACAAAATATTTGCTTAAATCCTCTTACATCGGAAAGTCAGGGAAAATGTATAACATTACTTTAGATTAATTATATACTTCCACAGTCAACCAGTCAATCTTTATGTCAACCTACTGTATTAGTGTATTATCAATAATAATAAAGTTTTGATGATAATTTGACCCATCTGCAAATAATAAAAATAAAATAATAAAGCAATTGATTTTTCGTGCTAGACAACCACGTGAGCTTACTTCTAATTGAAATGTCAGGACAATATGCATTTTAACTAGCTTCTAGAGAGATGCATTACAACACTTGAATTCTACAGATAGAGACACCATTGTGTTCTATTTACTTTGTAAGCAAGATCATTAAACTAGTTCTAACACAATGCTGCAAGCTTGCTATGAAGAATGTTGCAGATGGGAAATCCATGTTTTAAGAAAAGATTTCACTTCAGAAAAGTGATCCTAAAGCCACTTCTCCAGAAAGAAATACATCATTTTCTCTACTGCATAACCTCAAATAAGTTCTAGATATAAAAACAAAACAAAACAAAGGAAAACCAACAACAACAAACAAACAAAAACATTGGCTGCCAAATTTAATACAGCTCTTACCACAATTTATGATTATGTGTGTATGTCTGTGTTAACCGGTCTCTATCTCCCCCTTCCCTGATCCAGTATGGCAGAGATCTTGAATGCTTTATACATAGGAGTGCATTCTTCAAAAGAAGGAAGAGCACTTGATAGCTAATAGGAACTCAATAAATGTCTTTTTAAAAAAGATTTATTTATGAGAGAGAGAGAAAGAGAACATGTGCTGATAAGCTCACAAGTGGGGGCAGGGACAGAGGAAGAGGGAGAGAGAGAATCTCAAGCAGACTCCCCACTGAGTGTGGAGCCTGCCGTGGGGCTTGATCTCAGGACCCACGAGTCATGACCTGAGCCAAAATCACCAGTTGGACACTTAACTGACTGAGCCACCCAGGAGCCCCAGGAACTCATTAAACGTCTTATGGACGAATGGATGAAAGAGTGGATGGTCATAGTTGCAAACATTTTGATCCAGATAGTCCCAGTTTCTTTTATTAACTGCACCTTTGTAGACTTGAAGCATTAATTAAAGTGGTACAGATTGGATAACTGAGTCCCAGTCCACTCCATGCCCAAACAAGTCCAGACTCCACCCCATTGCCAACTAAAACTTTCACCTTACTTTGCCTTTATCCTTTACAGGCCCATCTTCCCCCCAAAACAGTTGTATCTATTTTGAAAAAGAACTTGATTTGCAGTCTGCACCAAATCCCTTTGTGAAGTAGGCAACGTGCAAGTAATAATTTAATAAATTAAATTGAGGACTGGAGATAAGGTCTTCTGAGCTAAGAGGCATTAGGGGCGTTACCTCTTTATAAGCTTCAGTTTGCTCCTTTGCAAAGTACACAAGATAAATTCCTAAGGTCTATCTTTCAAGGAAGTTTGACAAAAATTAAGGCTTAAATATATTGAGCATGGAGGTTGAGAACTTTCTTTACAGTAACATTTAGTTGGAGTCTACCCAAGAACTGGGTATCTGTGTTTGATGTGTAGTCATTTTTTTTTTCTTTTTCTTTCTTTCTTTTTTTTGTTTTTTTGTTTTGTTTTTTAAGTAATGCAGGTTGTTTTTATGGTTTCAGTGACTCCCAGGCTAAGGAACTCCTATCCATGCACAGCCAGTGAGCAAACATCCAGGGAATGAGGTGAATAAAACTTTTTTTGCACTTGCTGTTTGTACTGACATCATTCAAGGTTTAAGAAGGATTGGGAAAAGCAGAGGTGTCTGAAATCATTTCCCTTGCTTGGGAGGCCATCAAAAGCAGCAGCAGGCCTAGTTAGCTGTACACAGGGCAAGGAGCTACTTTACTGTGGCCTGAGAAATTTCACACTGAAACTAAATAAATATGGGGAAAAGCCCACTCTCACAGAAAGGTACAGAACCCTGCCCTTTCTTGATCTCTCTCTTCCTAGTTATTTATGTATTTTTTTAAATTTCATTTACCCAGCTTCTACTTCTAAACAGTTAGAACCTTTTTTTTGAAAGCCCAATCAAGAATCCTGAACAATGTCAATGACAGGAAAGTTCCTAGGCTCACTCACCCCACTCTCTCTGTGATTTAAAGGGATCCCAGAGCAAAGCATATGAGTAATAGGAGGTACCCTTTTTCTTTCAATACCTTTCATTGAGCCCCTCCCGCCTCACCCCAGCTAAAGTCCACTAATTAGAGTTCCAGACTACTGAAGTTACTCTACATATTAAAGTTAAGGAATACTGTTCAGAGTTCTCTTGGTTCGTGCAGAAACGAGGGCCTTGTGTGGGTTTTTTTCAGCGAAGATCACGGGTCCTGGTAGAGCTGACCCCTTGTCTCCAAAGGCATCTGAATAAAGGAGGCTGGCAAATCTGCAACTTACAAAATAAACATCCTCAGCTTCTTAACTCACTCAAATTGTGCCCCTCCTTCTTTAGCACTGTTCAAGCCACATCCTTCCCAAAGATCTAAATTCACATTTTAAAAACTGTTATCTATCTCCCTCCTCCTAACCCTCACGCTGATCACATTTCCAAAACTCTTTCATTGACATAGGGAAGCTGGCTCCTCTCTGAAGTTTAGGATTTATGGCTTCAAGTGAAACCCCAGACCAAATGATAGATCCTGGGGAAATGATCAGTGTAACTTCCTGCTTCACCTAACCCATGAGCTATGTATCAAAATTGACCCAACCTGAGAATCATTTTTTAAATATTTTTTTTTAACATTTATTTATTTATCTTAAGGGAAAGAAAGAGAGAGCAAGAGAGGGAGGGGCAGAAGGACGTGGAGAAAATCTCAAGCAGACTCCATACTGAGCACGGAGCCTGACATAGGGCTCAATCTCATGACCATGAGATCACAGGCTGAGCTGAAACCAAAAGTTGAACCGACTTCACCACCTAGGCAGCCCTGAGAATTAAATCACTGTTGGATCCAAATGGTTATTGCTGTGACCACAGCTCATTAAGATCTCCAGAGAATATCATTCCTTCTAAAGTTATTAATCAGATCCAAATCAACATCAAGATGAGTTTCCTTCACCCAGAATATTTCTCTGTTCCTAAAACATTGCTGGGTTGGTCCACTGATTATTCCATTAGATGACATTTTTATATATCATTCCTTCATCCAGAAAAGCAATATATAAAATAACTGGGATTTTTTCCAAAAGACTAAATTCTATATGTTCCTATAAGGTGACTATTTTTTTAAGTTATGTAATAAGCACACACACACTTACACACATATATCTTGACACTACTTTGGACATACTAAGTAGTCACAGAATGCTTACTGATGAATTCACCTGTATAAGCAGTGCTTTTATTTTAATAAATACGATCTTATTTGTTCCTTCTTCAAATCTATGAAGACTTTATTATTTTCTACAAATACATACTCCCATGTGAAAATCACAGAATTATTTAGAATAATTTAAATATTAAAGAGTATTTTTAAATGTCCTAAAGGATTCTGGACATAGATCTTTTAAATGAGATTTTATTTATTTTTTTATTTTCTTAAAAATTGTATTTATTTATTTGTCAGAGAGAAAGAGAAGACAAGCAGGGGGAGTGGTCAGGCAGAGGGAGAAGCAGGCTCCCCGCTGAGCAAGGAGCCCGATGTGGGATGTGGGACTTGCTCCCAGGACCCTGGGATCATGACCTGAGTCAAAGGCAGGCAGGCGCTTAGCTGACTGAGCCACCCAGGTGTCCCTTAAATGAAATTTTAAAAATAAAACTCACATATGATCCCTATATTTCATTAGCTTCCTACCAGAGGAAGTTATGTTTGAAAACGAGCTTTGTTAGATAGCTTTCAAGCCAGCATTGATGCTGGATTTGCGGCCTTTAAAGTGAGCTCCTATGCAAAGAATAGTCCATGCAAATCCCAGGTATGGGTACTGACAGGTCACTCAGATTTATCAAATCTGCAGTTATCAGTCTGCAGTAAAATAAATTATATCTTCAGAGACAAGCATTACATGAAGCATCAATGTCACTTGAAGACACAGATTCCTCCAGGAGCTTCTGAAGAAGCTCTTCTTTGGGGGGGGGGGTATTCACAAAGACAATCAGTAAGAAAATTAAATTCATCTGGAAAATTTAAACCCCATCTCAGTAAAGACTTTGGCGGTCTTAGCCCTGCTACCATAAATTCAGGGGGATGAGTATGCTTGATATTTGTAAAGTCTAACTTTTGGAAAAGACTCATCAAGATCTTCCACATTAACCCAGATCTTTCTATTTCCAGGCATAGAAGTCACAGGAGCCACATCCTGAGAACAAGTGGAGGAGGTAATTTTCCACCTCTCCCAGCTGCAGAGCTTCACTCTGAAGACTTCCTTCTTCCTGAATTCAGACTAGCAATGAATTGATTTCTGAAACTTCTGCTCATGAGATGTTATCCTGTATCTTAAGTCCTGGCCATGAATGAATCCTATTAAAAGCATTCTGAAGATTTATATAACTTGGGACCTCACAGAGACTCTAGCACATATCATGCATATAAGATATATTCAACACGTATTTGACAAGTTAGTGAAATGAGGAAATGGTGCAAAAACTATGAAATGTGTCTACAGAGTAAACTAAATTTTGTTCTTTTACAACGTATTCCACAGCATCATCTCCTTTGGAAATGGCCATTTCAGAGGCTGGAAAACATTCAACACGTCTTCTCCGATCAACCTATTTTTGGAAATGTCTTCAGACTCTGTAACTTATTCTTCAAGACCTCTGGAATCATGACTTTAAAAATTGCACACTGAAGGTCCATTTGATTTTTCAGAACAGTCTGAAAGAATTCAGAGCCAAGTCTATTGAGCAAAAGTATGTGAACAAGTTATTTAATAATAATTATGACAGCAACAACATCAATAATAATAGTAGGTAACACCTTTTGAATGCTTACTAGTTGATAAGGACTAGGTTATGTTCTTCATCTTTAATCCTCAGGGCAGCCTCATAAGCAGGTTTGATTATGATCCCATTGCACAGATGAGAAAGCGAAGGCCCTTAGGAGGTGACACAATTGTTACAAATCAGGTATTAGATTTGAGACTCAAAAGTACTTCCTTTAACAACTGGAAATACTGCTACGCCGAAGGTTTAAAAATGAGGTGGGACTAGAAAAGAAAATGAAATCAACGTTTTTCCTATGGCTTTTAAATAGGCCAACGGCAATTCCAAATTTTTTTTTTTTGGAAAATTATAGTTTCAGAGGAATGGAATATTTAACTGCTTGAGGGTAAGGATACTGCTTTGTTTTTTATGCGGGAGTTCTGGGTAAATGTGTTGAAGACTCAGTTCACCCTTACATATAGCCATACCATCTAAAAGGATCATAGGCTCCTAAGAAGAACTCAGTGCCTAATCATATTTTACATATTTGCAGGCCATACAAATTTTGTGCCTTTGAACAAAGATTTGGTTTTGTGATCTCCTAAGATTCTGAGGAGGTGATGAGGGGGGAAGTGAGCCTAAAACATCTAGCAGAGGCAACTTGGCTAAGGTGAGCCCAGATGCTCCCCCAACTTCTCTTTCCTCTTCCTTCCAACTCCCCACCCGCCCCACCTCAGAGAAGCTCTACTTTTAGATGCTTTATGTTTATGTTTGGGGGCGCAGAACAAGATTTTTTTTTAAATGCTTTTGTTGTTTTCAAAGGCTTCTCAGAGCCTTTCCATAAACACCTAAGGTGAAAAATCATTTGTGAAACATGCCGTTTTATTTACCTAAACTTTAGCCTCTTTTGCTGACTTGACTTAAGAGCTCTAGCACTTAGAAAGGCATCTAAGTTATTTGACTAACATGTGAATTGAATGCTTTGGAAAGATAAAGTCTATAATTAAGGGATTGCCTAACAATGGATCTGTGGGAACTGAAGGGCATTTTCTGTAAAAGTGTGCAACCACAGGGAACCTCAGGTGAGCTATATTGCAATCAACACTTGTCATACACTTGGGACATTCATTAACTTTAATTAGGGCCATAAAGAGATGCCTAAAGAAATAGGAAATGCTTGTTTTAAGATAACATTGTGGTCACTCCCTTATTTCTTCCTGAAGTCTAGACCAAGAAAGGGAATTTTTTTGTTGACCTTTATTTAAACAGGCAACCAGGAGAGAACAGCCATTCAGACTGGGCCAGGTGCCATGTCTTCAATGGCACAGGAATAGCCCAGCAGCTGTTTCTATGCCAACTATGAGGTCTGTCTCCACTAAGGACAACTTCCTCATCAAAATAAAATCCAAAGGTTATTTTCAATCTTCAAACTAAAATCAAAGGCCATAGGGCATGGCCACTCCCAAATACCTTAGTACAGGGTTTATGATAGTTGGCCTTTCTTAGATTGGGGAGAACCATAATCATTTATCAGCCTTAAAAAAAAAAAAATCACTAAAGGTGAATACACTGAAGATTTCAAACCACCTTCATTAAGTCACCAAAAAGCTATTCCATTAACTGGAAGCACTTGATCATCCATCTTGCCAACAACTAAGCCTTGACAAGTTTCCTTTGGAAGGTGAGCCTTTTATGAGTGGCCCTGAGAAGCAGTCCTCTGCTGTTGGGACCTTAAAGGCTTGTTAAGTGGATGCAGAGCTCCCTACACACACCCCACTGCTCAGGTCCAAGGAAGACAAAGAGAGGAGACAAAGGATGACTCCAGTAGAAATCAGAGACAGTTGTTAGAGTGAACTTCCTTCTTCTACATGCCAGTAGTGAAGACACCTGTAGAAAATTCAAAAGGGTATTATGGAGGAAAATGCAGTTCAAGAGGCAGAGTTCAGAACTAGTGTTTGCTTTGGCTTCCTCAGCTGAAAATGTGACTAAGTTACCAAAGAGCTCAAAATGCAATTGCGCGAAGTGTCATGTGTTAGATAATGCCAGATGATCACACTGCTGTCGCATTTTAAAGGTGACTTATTCCTATAGACAACGAAAGGATGGCAGAATCTTGAACTGCCATTTCTTTTTTATTCTTATCTGGCCTTTGGTATCAACACAATCTGATCATTAAACCAAAAAGCTTGAGGGGGGAGTGGAGCATGGTAAATGGTACACAAACAGAAAATCATCTTGCCCCTCTCTGACTGCCTCCCAAGACCTGTCCCCAACACAGTGCCCACAAATCTATTATCACAGGACTTCCTTCTCATGTTCTTGGCTCATTATTGTCAAATCAAAGCTATTTTTCTCTGCTCCAAGGTTGCCCTTCCCCCACCCTATAGTTTTTAGTTTCCTTCAGATACATCAGACCTGTACTAATTACTTATTATTATGTATCATATTCCACCTGAACAAGTCCCTCAACCCTGCCCATCTAGCAAATTCTTCAACACAGATGTAATGTGAACTGTCCTTTTTCTCATTAAAGTTGATTACAAGTCACTTAAAAAAGGAGAGAAATCAAAAGTGAAAGGGGAGCTTTCAAGCCACAGAGGTAACTAAGCACATCTTCATTACTTGGGATGTTCTTGGCTTTGCCTACCAGCCAAAGGGAAGTAGTATCTGAGTTTCAGTAAACAAACAAAAAGACAAAACAAAAATTAACCAGAAATCCCACAAAACAAAAAACTATTCTCTTTTACCACTAATCATTCTATTGCTAGCTCTATGTTCAAGCCCATCCTGGGGCCCATCCTAATAGACCCATTGTACCTTCCTACCCTCCAAACTCAGGTGTTACAATATACACATGAAATTATATTAAAATTAAACTCCAAGGCAGCTCTAAAACCCAAAGGGGGTAAATTGAAATCATGTTCTTTAGGGGGAAAGAAAACAAAGTAATCACAAAGCCTTTTCAGTGGAGAGAGCTATTGCGCCTGGGTACCTATTTGAGTTTCCAGCTCTTTTAAGCAGTAGCTGACTTCTGCTCAGTATCTGTCCTTAGTGTTAGCAGCAGGAGGGAATCCCCCTGAATGGAGGTCAGGCACATGGGCTGTGCCTTAGCAACCAGGCAGGTTTTCACAAGTCAGAAATACTGGTACATTCCAATGACTTACATGAATTCTGCATATCAAAGGTCACATCTCCCTAAGAAGGGTTTCATTACTACCCATAGAACACCATTCAGACTGTCAGTATCACCAGGACCTACCATTATTGGAGGTCTTTTATTTGTTCAAAACACACACACATGCATATGTATGCATGAACATACATCTATATACACATACATATGGATAGAATTAGATTAAGGCTTCACTCAAAGGAGTGAAGTTTGAGCTGAGATGAAGAAAGAGCAAAAATTACCTAGGCTGAGGGAGAAGAGAAGAGGAAGAGGATTAATGTTTCCCAGAGTGTGTCTGGAGCAAGCGAAGGAAGGACCCTCCGGACCAGGAGGGGGACGCTAGTTCACCTGGCTCACTTTAATGCAGGACCTTCCAGGCTATGATGGGGAGCCTGTTTTTTTCCTAAGGGCCATGGGAAATGGGAAGCTGCCCAAATTATTGAAGTTAGGTGGGAGTCACATACATATATGCACTTCTGTTTTGCAAGGATCCCTCTGACTATACTCTGGAGGAGAGGGGAGCTAAGGAGGCTTGCTGGGAGGAGGCGTCTGCCCTAGCCTGGAAGAAGAGAGAATGATGGCTCAGATTAGGGTGAAGACAGTGGATATAAAGCACATTAGACAGAAGGAGAGGTAGTGGGATGTAGAACAGACGTGACTTGCTCAAGTTTGGGTGAGTGAGAGAGAGAACCAGAAAGCCATCTGGATTCCCAGCCAGGTTCTAAACTCAGTGCTTTATGGACATTATCCCAGTCAATAAAAATGGTGACCAATTCCGAAGAATCTGCCCAGGTACAGGGTAGTATAGTGTCATACATATGGTCATTAGAGCAAAAGACTACAGGGACTTTAAATCTGGTCCTACTGCTTAATCATTACTTGATCTTGGCCAATTATATAAGTTTTCTTTGCTCCTGTTTCTTTGTTACATAATGAGATTAATGATTGCACCCATCTATATGGTTGTTGTGAGGATTATATAAGGGAATAATACATCGAGAGTGTTAGAAAGGTACCTGGCATCTATAAGCGCTCAATAAGTATTAGCTATTATTATTATTATTATTATTATTATTATTATTATTATTATTATATTATTGTCACGTGGCAGGGGCCAGTCTCAGATTGCATGTGATACCTCATCCATGTGACAGTCCTGAAAAGAAGGTATTGTCATCCTCACTTGACAGATGGGGACATGAAGCTCTGAGGGTTTTGAGAACATACCAGCGCCATTCAGTTAATTTAGTGGCAAACTGAAATCTGTTTTCTCTAGTTTCAAAGTTCATATTCTTCTATTCTATCAGAATGATTAGCTTCTCTTTGAAGGATCTCCCTTGTGAGAGCAAATGATAAAAATGACAACTTAAGTTTCCTCATTACGCAAATGACTCATCGAACTAGGTGACCTCCCAGAGTGGCATTTATAAAAAACAAAAACAAAAACAAAACAAACAAAAAAACTCCAGTCAAACATTGACATTTATGTAGAAATGGAATTCATACAACTTATCAAAAAACTACTTCTTTTTCCATGAAACTCAAAATATTAGGAGGTAGACTTCTTTGAATAAGCAATTTAAACTATGCTCTTCTTAAAAAATCCGTTAACAGGGCATTCTTGTTCATTTTCAGAGAATATTTCTTTTCCTCCTGCTGCCGATGAATAGTAAAACTGTAATGACTTTTTCATCAGTTCTTTTATGCAAACTTATATTTCAAAATACAATGGAAGTACATAGTTCACTGGAATCCAATATTTGCCCACATGCACATTCTATTCTAGATCAATCCCCAAAGAATAGTTAGAAATAAACGTTTTCACAAATTGTCCCACAGTCTTGTGTTCATTAAAATATCAATAGTGATGCCATCCTTTGCAAACCACGGGCAATTTAGGCAGTTTCTAATCAACCGGAGAAAGAAAAAGAGTTGGCAGCGCTGGAATGTTTTTCTTCTTTCTCATACACTTTCACATGTTCACTAGGTTGTTAAACCATGGCATTGGGTTCTGGAGGTGAAATGGACCCTTGGGAGCCTTTGTGTCCTCCTTCCTCCTTTTGTGGGGAAAAATCTAAAATCTGGAGACCGTAAGTAACCTTTTCAAGGTTACATAACTAGATGGTGGCTGATGACCAACAAAAATGTATGGAGCCCAGTGACTGATAATGGCACACTAGGGAAGCCAGAAAGAATAAAAGATTTAATTACTCTGGCCATTGCCTGTAGAAGTAATGGTTTGTGACTCCTTAGTGGTTTCCGATAACGCTAAAAATCTGGTTGAATTTGCCACCTTAGGGAGAAAAAGGGAAAGGGCTTACTTCTGTGATAGGGACACATGAGGTCACTTCAACAGAAATTTCAAAGTACTTGTGTTCTAATGAAGAATAACTTAGTACTGAATGGATATGTATTATACATGTTTTTAATCTTTTTATTTCTGTGGGAAATGGAAAAACCTCTCAAAATTAAATATGCTGCTGGTGAATTCTCTCTCTTATAACAATTAATCTTAGGTTCTTCTTTAAAAAGATGGCAGCTTGAGAGAAAAATCAAGTCCATTGAGTCCTAGTTACGGCTCGTCTACTTTGGTTGACTTAATCACAATGTGGAAAGTGGGCTCCATGTCAGTCTCCCTCCAAGCATGCATTAGGGAAGGATCTGAGACTTGAATGTGAACATAGGCAAGAATGAGCTTTGAAAGTTTGTTTCACATAACATAACGTACTTTCAGATGGTATTTTCCTCTTATAATACCATTATATTGGTGCTATTTGAAAATAAATTTATGAATACATAAAGAGCTGTTAGCCATACTCCAAATCATAAAATTAATGATTTCCTTGTGTGTGTGGCTTTTTTCTCCCCAGATTAGGCCTGCCAGTTGTGCTGTTCCACTGTTTGCCACTCTCCCTCCTTTTTATTCCCACTGTGATCCCCACTACCACCATTGTCATCACCATTCTTACGTGTCATCACTTACAGTGTGCTAGGAACAGGTGGACACCTTACATTCTTTTTCTCTTTTGGGGGTACCTGGGTGGCTTGGTTGGTTAAGCATCTGCCTTCGGCTCAGGTCATGATCCCACAGTCCTGGGATCGAGTACCAAGTCAGCTGGGCTCCCTGCTCAGCAGAGATCCTGCTTCTCCCTTTCCCTCTGCCACTGCTCCCCCTGCGTGCTCTCTCTCTCTCTCTCTCTAATTAATTAATTAATTAACTAAAATCTTCATTCTCTGTTTTGTTTCTCACACTATCCTATACTATGGGTATCATAATCACCAGTTTCCTGCCGAGGAAGCTGAGGCGTAGACTATACTTGAGTTGCCCAAGGACACACCTAGGGTAACCAACCATTTCAGTTTGCCCAGTTTGGTCTTTAGGTCATTCCGGATAGTAAGTGTGTGTGTGTGTGTGTGTGTGTGTGTGCGCGCGCGCGCGTGCGTGTGTGTGTGTGTGTGTGTGTGTGTTGGAATCACTCTCTCTCTCTCTTTTTTTTTTTATTTCATAACTCTTGCTCTTATATATTACCTACTAGCATAGACCTAAAAAGGTCATAAAGTATCAGAGGCCAAAGGAAAATAGTGTAAAATGAAAAATACAAGTTGGCTGCTACGGCGATTTTTTTTTTTTTTCATTTGGCATGTTAAAAAGAGCTTGACCTGATATATTATGTCTGGCAAAGATTTGCCCAAAGTTTTGTTGTTTGCTTTGCCCTAGGTAGGGAAGGCTATTATCATTATTATTTTTTTTTCTTAAAAGAAAGATGTAGCAGGCTTTTTCCTAGACTGTAAATAATGCCAATTCTGACCTTGGGCTAATTTGAAGGTAATTATATTTACCCAGGGAAACTACATTGATGCAAACCCTATTTTTCCATTTCCTTATAATATCAGCTGGAATGAGCATGTGGCCTTTGCTTTTAGAGAAATGGCTTAATTTAATAACTAATCAAATGGACAGTACTTTTTTAATTAAACGCTTTAATGAAAATGTGTTTGAGTAAAATAATTGAGAATAATAATTGATTATACTTATTGAATAATCAGCTAGGGTCAGCATTATATTTCATACACTATACATGCATTCATTTCCTTAATCCCCAAACAATGCATGAGAATGCTATCATCCCCATTTCTCAGATGAGGAAGGAGAAGCACAGAGATGTTAAATAAATGACTCGAGGACACAGAGCTGGAAGTGGTAGTGCTAGGATGTGAATCCAAGCAATAAAGACCATGCCCTTAACCTCTAGGCTAAAACACCTTTCCATCCATTTAGATTAAACTTGAGAAACCAACTGTGGTGGACTGAAAATACTGTCCCCAGATCCGAATCCCTAGAACCCGTGAATGTTACCTTACATGGCAAAAGGGCCTCTACAGATGTGATCAGACTAAGGAGCGAGGAGATGGGGAGACTGTCCAAGGTTATCCGGGTGAGTCCAGTGTAATCACGTCCTTCTGCGAGGAACTCGGAAGAGTCAGTCAGAGGAAAAGCAATGAGATGACAAGGATGGAAGCAGACTGGGGTGATGTACTTTGGAGATGGAGAAAGAGGCCACAAGCCAAAGAATGTAGGCAACCACTACAGGCTGAAAAAGGCAAGGAAACAGATTTTCCCCTCCCAGCTTCTGGAAGAAACCAACCCTGCCAACACCTTGCCGTTAGCCCAGTTCAACAGATTTCAGACTTGTACCGCAAGAACTGTAAGAGAGTAAATCTGTGTTGTTTTCAGGTACCAGTGCTGTGGCAGTTTGTTACAGGAAACAAATGCATGTGGCAATGAGGAAAATGACTGCATAACAACAATGAATTCTTTGAGCTTAGCCGAGAAGCCTTTATGGACAATCAGAACAAGGGGAACGTTTTAAAGCAGGAGCCATCTCTCTGGGAATATCCCCTGTAGGGTCTATTCTAACTCGGTTCTGGCCTCGGTGTTTCTAGCCTCTGCAAAGGACCTCAGACACCATCTTCTTGAGACAATGCATTCAATTCAAAACTAGGAACTGTAAGTCCCCTCCCATTACATATCAAACATGTACATACTTTTGCTTCATTTCTCCTCTCCTTATTTCTGTGTGTTTGACATGCATCCCTCTTTTGCCACTGGAATGTTCCCTCCTTGGCAGCATATGTTCAAACACCACTTTATCATGTATTTGTTGTGTAAGTAAAGACTGTGTAAATAACCGCTCTGTGTAAGGAAAACGCTATGTGCCTCAGTTCCATCACTTGGGCTACTGAATGGATATGTATTATACATGTTTTTAATCTGGAGATCATAAGAGCACCCACCCTGACACCCTTCAAGAGTGCTTGTGAGGGTCAAACACCCTAGAACATTAAAGGCTTTAGGACGGCATCGGCACCTGCTCCGTGCTCAGTCTTAGTTTCACTATGATCTCTGAGCCCCCTCTTTCACTGATTTCCCCCTGCCTCGGGCCAACCAGGATGTTCAATTCTCTCCACCCCCCAACAAATCATAAGCCCACCTGTTGAAGTTGCCATTCTCCCGCTCTCCTTCTCTCTACTGCCAAATTAGAGCCACACTGGCTGCCGCCATGCACCACCTGCCCATCTCATTGACAGAATCTAGTCCCCACATAGAATTTTCTATGGCATTTCCACGGTTGGCAACACCTACTTGGATCATTCTCTGTCAGACTTTCAGAACACTCTCTCCCTAAGTATCCATTTCTTCTCTCAAATTGCTGATTCCACCAAATTGGTGGTTCTCAACTGAGGGTGATTTTCCTCCCCGCCCTCCTCCCACCCACTGATATGGGACATTTGGCAATGTCTGGAGACATTTTTCATTGTCAAAAACTTGGGGGAGTGGGTGCCACTAGTATGTAGTGTGAGGAGGCCAGGGTATGCTGCTAAATAAACATCCTACAATGCATAGGACACTCCCCCCAAAAAATAAATAAAAATAAATAATTATCTGGTCCAAAATGTCAATAGTGCCAAAGTTAAGAAATCTGCTCTAAATAAACCCATTCTCCAGGATCTGGCTTTGCCTGTCATTGTGCATGTGTGTGTGTGTGCGTGCGTGTGTGTGCACACGCTTTGTGCAAACAGCTCCTCTAGACCCACCCAGGTTCAATTCCACAGTTCATACAATCTGCAAGGGATCGCCAAACCTCCATCTGTTTGCCCACCCTGTTCTGTGCCCCAGAAAGTTGCTGATACAGACTACATTAACAGGGCTCCCTTGCCCTTGGGCCTCCAGCTGGCTTCAGCAACAGAGATTGCAGGGATGAAGAGAGAGATCAAGGTAATTATTCTCTTTGCTCCTTTCCTAGAAAGTTGCCTTGGGCTGTGCATTTTCTTTAACTAGAAGTCACTTACTGCAATATGGCTGTCTCTACAGGACTCTCCTTCTAGGTTCAGGTAATTGGGTTTTCTGTTGCTGTTTTTCTTTTTTGGTCCCTTGTCCATTCAGGTTTAGCACTGGTATAAATCAGCTGCTAAGGCCCAGTTATTGCACTAGCCCTTGTAGCCCCCGTACTCAAATATTTGGAAACAATTCCTTTATAAACAAATGCTTCTTGAATTATCTGCTTCTAAGTAGGTCATATATTTTCTGCTGTTATATACTTTCCATCCATTGTCATTTCCCTATATGCATGACAGAACCAACAACTTTCTGGTGACCCAAATCCAAAAATTTACTATCCCCCACTCTCTTAAGCACTATATCCAATCAATTGTTAAGTCCCATGGAATTTTCTTCCACATATTTCTTACTTAAACTTCCTCCTGACCCTTTCCCACTGGCTATTGCCCTAGTTCAATCTATCATTTCTTATTGCTATAATGATGTCCACATTTTTTTTTTTTTTTTTTTTTTAGGTATCCAATTTCTTCTCTATTTTTTCCAACTTCCAAAGCCAATACCATCACCCCACACAAGCTTCCAGGATTCTCTGGGAGCTAGAAGTGAACTCTTCCCTTTCACAAATCTCATTCTATGTCATATACTTCACAAAGGTAACTGTCACTTTCATTGTTTTGTTTTAACCATAAAGCTTTATTTTTACTAAAATTAAGTTTCTCGACGGCAGAATTGTGCTTTTTCATATGTGTTGCTCCCAAAGTACTTGATACTGTCTTCCATACAGAAGGCCACAATAAGTATGTCTTAAATGGAACAATGATTTTACCGCCCCTCTTTATGGTTGGTAAGAATAACAAGTTTTCACAATTCCTGTGCTAGTTTCATGGCCTTTCGGAGTTACATCTTTTTTATTTTTTGAGTAAGGAAGACGAGCATATTCTTTCGCAGCAAAAGCTACAAAAGCATTCTAAATGCTAGGAAAATAAACAGTGGCATCAAATAATCCCACTGACTCAGAGTTAATTCACACTGTCCCCAAATAATGTCTCTCTGAAAACTTTCCCTGATTTCTCTTCCAGCAGAATTTCCATAATCAAGTTATCACTGACTAAACAGAAAGACAGCAAAGCAAAGACCTCCCTCTGCCACTTCATAAAAAGTAAACACTGACCTCTTAAGTACTTTAACTAATCCCGAGGATATTTATTTTGTGTGTCAATGTGACATAACAGAACTTTAGAACATTGACCAAAACACATGACCATTAATTACCTGTATGATCTAGGATGAATTTCTTTTTTTTTTTTTTTAAGATTTTATTTATTTATTCGACAGAGATAGAGACAGCCAGCGAGAGAGGGAACACAAGCAGGGAGAGTGGGAGAGGAAGAAGCAGGCTCATAGCGGAGGAGCCTGATGTGGGGCTCGATCCCATAACGCCAGGATCACGCCCTGAGCCGAAGGCAGACGCTTAACCGCTGTGCCACCCAGGCGTCCCTAGGATGAATTTCTGAACCTCATTTCTTCAACTGTATAACAGGATTAAAAATAACATAGTTCAAATAACATAGTTCATATATATGTATATATTTCTTTGTTTATTTATATATTATATAATTATAATATATTATTATATAGGTAAATCATAATTAGTATATTACTGGATAATTATTAATTATTGAACTTATTAATAGTATATATTATAAAATATATAATATTTAATATGATATAGAACTACTTTAACAACTGCATATAGCATATAAAACATTGCTTAATTATTCCAGTAGCTTCCATATCAACTTGTCTCAATGAATGAAAAAATAGCAAGTTTCTGGCTGTTAAAGTTCTAAATGACACACCATTTAATGAAGCACACCTGAATGACAATGAGCAGTAATGTCTTCCCTAGTCAGTCGTGTCAAGATGAATCCATTCAAACTGATAAAGCATCCATGCCTCTAGAATTCTCTTCATGTGTGCAGAGGATAAGATGCGAATTGTAAGTACTCCTTCTAAATAAGTCCAAACTATTCTGTTCTATACCCTGGAACTGAAATGGAATACCTGGGAATATTTCAATAGCATACTCTTGATTATTTTGAAACTGTAATTACTACGTCTCCTCAAATTCCTTGTAGTATATATAGAACCACTGAACAAAACAGTTCTTTTTTATTCTGTAAATAAAGATTTATTTAGTAAGTAAAACACATGTAAACCACCAAATATAATAGAAAGTGTTATCATTATGCTAAATCACCTATACATTTATGTAAATAAAGATTTATTTATGTATGTAAAATATATAAAGATTTATTTAGTAAGTAAATATGTAAGTAAAGATTTATTTAGTAAGTAAAACACATGTAAACCACCAAATATAACAGAAAGTGTTATCATTATGCTAAATCACCTATGCATTTACTTTACCCAGATTCAACCCTATGCTTGGGCAGAGAAGAAAGGGAGGAATCAGGGGAAAGGGAGGAGGAACAAGGAAGGGAGGGTGTGGCAGATTATATTTTCCAAAGATGGCTACACTAACATCCCCCAGCCCACATGTTCTTCTACGTTGTGACCCCAATCAAGAGGAGAAGCCTATTTCTGCATCTTGAATGGAGGTGGGCCCTGTGACTGCTCTGACCAGTAAAGCTCAGTAGATGGGACACTATGACAGTTCCACTTATTCCCCTTAACTAACCTGGCAGTTTCTGTCTCCTGCCCCTTAAAATGTTCACAGTAAGCAAAACTAGATGCCATGTAAGAAGTCGTATTACCCTGAGACTGCCATTCTGCGAGGAAGCCCGAACAGGTCATGGGAAGAGGTTGTGTGGAGAAAAGTGTTCCAGCCATCCCAGACATGTGACTGAGAATACCATCTTGAATATCCAGTGCAGTTCTGCCTTCAGATGACGGCAGCCCAAGAAGCCTTCTAACTGCCACTGCATGACATCAGGCCCTAAGTGAGAACCTCCCTGCTGACCCCATCAACCCACAGAACTGTGAATTACAATGCTACATTACTTTAAGCTCCTAAATTCTGAAGTGATGTATTACATAGTAATAGATATTTGGAACAGGGAAGAGGAGGAGTGGGGAGGAGAAGTAAGTAATTTAGCTACATTATTGCTTTTTTGCCTATTAGTGTCTGTTGGAGTCTCCAGCTCAATCTGCATGGGCTAGGGGATCTGGATTAACTGTTTCAGTGGTACTTAGTTCCCAAGCACCTTTCATACTGTGAGCATCTCATAATACATCAAGAATAATGTAAGAATATTTAAAGACACTGTTTTGCTTTTAACTTTTAGCTGTTTTTTTTTTTTTTTATGCAACATGGCTATGAATACAACCCCATCATTTTGTCTGGGGTTCAACTGAAGAAACTGAAGGAACAGCCTCCCCTACATGAGAGGAAAACACTGGCTCTGCTGAGCCTATTGAGAAATGTAGATCTGAAATACAGAGCCTCCTAAGAGACTTTCAAGGTTCATATTGACTTAACATGGCTTTCACCTTATAGGCTGACTTTAGAATCTAATAGCCGTATGTACTATATTTTGTGACAATGATAATGACATTATTGATGATGACATCATGATGATGATGATGATGATGATGATGATGATGATGATGATGATGTTGATGAAGGAGGAGGAGGAAGACGAGGATTATATACCAACAAAAGAGTAGATTTCATTCATAAATATGTTCTTGTTCCCTTTTGGAGATCTGAACATTAATGGTTATTAATGGAGCCATAATTCATTTATTTTTAAAAGATTTCTATGCTTCCAGTGAACAAAGTATCATTTCATTCTTAGCAGACCCATCACCCAAAATGAAAAAAAAAAAAAAAAAAAAAGATCCTTACCCAGCTGAATCTAATATACATGAGTAAAACTCTTTAAGACTTCAAAAATAAAAGGTGTAGATTCAAGTTAAAAGCAGCTTTTAGCAGGCCAAATCCTTTCAAGTGTTCTTTAGGGGGAAAAAAAAAATCAAAGGCACTAACATCCTAAGAAATTATCTTCCACAGTCAATGATCATTAATGTCTTTATATATTTTTCTTACTACTACATGGAGACTCAACGTCTCACGAAATGTTATGAAAATCTAAACTGGAGTTCCTGTCTGCTCAACAGGACTGTAAGCTCCTGTGTTTGTAAAATGTCTTATTCTCCTTCGGAGACTACTGCTATTGGCATAGTTGTAGGTAAAGGTCATTTCATGAAATTTCTGCCTCTTGTTTCTATCAGACATTTCAATTGTTTTAATTTTTATGACCAAAGTTTGTTAGAGGAAAAAATAACTAGAACATATAGATTAAAAAAAAAAGCCATCAAATCATTAATAACCCCAAACACCCTTGATTCTACTGCTATCTGGTATTTGCAGACCACATTCTTTTCTATTCCTGTAGAGATTTTTTTTTTAACTGAAGATGTGTATTATAATTTTATAACCTGATTTTCTGACTGAATGAATAGCTAAGGTGATCTACATTTGCATCTAGGTTTCATTCTCAAATCCCCCTCTTTTGACATATATTCACCCGTAGACATCACATATCTATTAGCAAAAGTCAATTCACAGCTTACACTGAAGATGATACTCAGTTTTTTTGAAAAGAGGTTAAGTAATACATAGTCAATCCTAAAGCTCTCTCTGACAAAGTGAGAAAATAAATACATTTTTTTAGTACAGTGAAAAGCAAAAACAGAATTTGAATGCCAGGGCTAAATATAGCAGATCTGAAAAGGCAAAGGATGAGGATGGCCAATAGGTTAGCCACATGGCAGAAGGGCAACAAATATCTTGAGCTGTAGTCCCCAGTAAGCAGCATCAATATGATCTAGAACTTTCTAAAAATGCAAATTCTTGGGCCCATCCAGACTTACTGAATCATGAACTCTGCTGGAGAGGCCCAGCAATCTATGTATTAACAAGCCCTTCCGGTGAGCAATTCTGAGTCACACTGGCCTAAGCAAATAGTTGAAGTCTGAGTAACACTGCAGTAAGCAAATAATTGCCACAGTCCAAGTGGTCCTTTAGAATCCTTTTGGGGGCCATTATAACACATTGATGACACTACCCCAATCAAGCAATTTAGAGCATCCGCTGGGTGACCATCTTTATTTTTTACAAGCTTCCTAGATGATGCTAATCAATAACCAGGACTGAGAACTCTATCCACCCCAAAAATTGAGAGATGAGTCCAGAAGGAACCGGGCTGAGAACTGTAGTATATTTGGCCGTAGTAGCTGCATGATAGTACACACATTTAAAAGGAGTACCACTTACTTTACTTCATTGGGTCTATATGTTAAAGCAAGATGAGTAAGCTTTTAAATATTATTCAGAAATAAGTATTATTATCAACTAATATGTTCTTTGGTCTTTGACATAAATTTAAAAATTTTATCCACAAGGAAACCTGATGATTGCAATTATGTTTGGTAAACACCTTACCTGCCTGGGACTTACATAAAATAACTTTAGACACAGATGTCAAAGGCCACTGAGCATAAAAGTAACAGTCCTATTCCCTTCATAAGGCCAGGAAGTGTCATAGTACAACATAGTATAAACAATAAGGGAACAGCTTACAGTTACCATATATATCATCCTTGTAAGGTGGGTACTATAATGTTTACTGGACAGTAGTCATTACTGCTTATAATGAGGACCCTAAGTTATTAGGAACTAAGTTTTGTTCAAAATATTTTGCTTCAGAATAAATAAAATAGTCAAAGATTTCTCATACAGAACTCAAAAACCACTAGCATAGAAGAAAAATGGATTAGAAAACAAGAAATGGAAATGCAAAATTTAGGGTTTTTTTTTTTCCCCCTAAGCAGGACGCAACAATCACTAATTGTATCAGAAAAAAATAATTTCACTAAAATCCAATTTATAAGGAATTTCTGTTCAGGGCACCTGGGTGGCTCAATCGGTTAAGTGTCTGACTTTGGCTCAGGTCATGGTCTCGGGCTCAGGTCATGAGTCCCCAGTTGGGCTCTGCACTCTTCAGGAAGTCTGCTTGTTTCTCTCCTTCTGCCCTCCCCCAGCTCGTGCTCTCTCTGTCTCTCTCTCAAATAAATAAATAAAATCTTGAAAAAAATTATAAAAGGAAAGAATTTCTGTTCATCAAAAGTTGACATGAAGAGAGTTAAAAGGCAAGATACAGCCTAGGAGATGATAATATTCATAGTCTACATCTGACGTTGGACTCCTATCCGAAGTATAAAAGAACTATATCACAAATCATTGAGGGAAAAAAACAAAAAACACAAAAACAGCAACCTGACCCTAAATTGGGAGAAGACTTGAAGAAGCACTCATAAGGAGCAATCTAAATGACTGATAAACATATGAAAAAGTATTCAATAGCATTCTTAACAAAATCCAAATTAAAACCACAGTGAGATTCTAATACTTTCCCACTACCATGCTCAAAATTCTAAGTTTATGCCTACACTACAGCCTAGCCGTTCAACTACTGATACGTACCCAAGATGAGTGAATGCAATTGTTCACCTGAAAACAGGGTCAAGAATATCCTTAGCAGTTTTATTCATAATAGGTAACTTATGAATGGGAAAAACTGAAATGCCCATCAACAGAAGAATGGATAAACAAATACTAGCCTATACATAAAATGGAATACTTCACATTGATTTTAAAAATGAACTACTTGAATATGCAGCAATCGTAATAAATTTAAAAATGTTCTGTTGAGCAAAAGGGTCCAGATGCAAAAAGGACATAAGATTTGAGTCCATGCATATGAAGAACAGGCAAAACTAATGGATGGTGAACAAGTTTAGAATAAGAATAAGGGTTGCCTTGCACGAAAGAGCAGGTGATGAAGGTACATTCTGGGATGCTGGACATATTCTATACCTTAATCAGAGATGGTTATATAAGTACATGCAGATTAAGATTAGTGCACTGTACAGTATGCTGTAACAATTAAAATTAAGATAGAGGAGAAAAGAATAAGCATAATCAATCTGTCTTCAAAAGGCAGCATTTAAAATAATTCTACCACCCGCAGCTTTATTGCTTATGGAATTAAAAACCAGTTATCCAAAAAAGAGATTTCGTCAGGATCTTTTGTCTCATTATTTGCCCCATGAAAAATAACTCAAGTTAGTTTTCTCATGTACTTAATAATGAGGAATTATATGTATATATATCTTCCATCTCCCTTGACTATTCATATAAACATACTCCATCTGAAAAGAGGTCATATTTAACCTCACTATAATTTCCTCTCTAGTTTTTGGATGTTAAAATGTGTCAGAATAGCATGGCAATAGCCATGCCTCTAGTTACTTTATAACGATGAGGCAAAAGAAGACTGTTTTAAATTCTGGGTATGCACAGTTCTAGATTGAATAAAATTTATCACCTCTGTAATCAAATTCTTAGTGTATATGCATATATAAATGAATGTTGAATATACAGCTTTAAATATTGATGTCGCTGCTCTTAGACCGGTCAAGGCAGAAGAGGGTAGAACATCATTCTCTTAAATTGACACCAGCTGCTTCTTAACAATCACCACGTGCATTCTTATCTTGCTGGCCAATCAAAAGCAGACTCCTTAAAAGCAAACATCTGCTGCCCATTTATAGTAATTTCTACATGAAAACAGGTTTATTAAAAACAACTTAAGCTTTGCCAACACCAAACATGCGCTTCCAGAAAAATTTCTGCCTCAATTGTACTATGATTTGTAACTCCATATACCCAATACCGTTAAAAAAAAAAAAAGGTTTTCATAATGTTTTGCCTTCAAAGGGCTTCACAAACATAGTTTTTCCTTCCGTGCTTATTCTCCCCATACCTGTTTGAATGTCTGGCATTCATGTGTGTCCTCTTCAGAGGGCAGAGGGCACTCGGGAAAATAACACCAAATCTACTGCCTTCCCATTTTAAGTTGAGCATGATTTTAGAAATAACCCTAAAGTATAGCATACTGGTTACGGAAGCCAGGCTGCTTGGGCTTAAGAGTTAAAAAAATAACTCAATAAATCAATAAATGATATTATTTCTGGTGTTGTTGCTATTACTGTATTACATAACAAAGCAGATAGGTATCATTCAGAATTCAAAGATGCTGGCTGGCATCTTTAAGTCTATATATTTTAGTTATATAAAATCAGAAGGAAATTGGAGAGACTAAAATTCTAATTCAGAGTGTTTGCTATTCTAAAGTACTTGGGGAGAATGAATAATTCAATTAAAATAAATGCAACATGCCATTTATATTTCACTGACATTTTTGAAGCCCTATTCCATGTTGAAACTTTGTTGTACATAGAAAAAAAAATCACCTTGCATTCATTCATGGCATCTGAATTTCTGCTGTATCTCTATATTGTTAAAATGATGAACTCCCTCTACCAAAGAGTTATGAAATAAACTCTAAATCACTACTGTAAAGACAGTATTTATCAAATCATCTATGTCTTATGCAATTCATTCTCTACTTCAAAAGTCAGCATTTGTTTGTAAGTTGTAAGAAGTCCAGAGAGAAGTCCTTGAATCTCGACTATGTCAAATTGCTCTAAGATTTGAGGATCTTCTCCATTCTGGGAGCAAAAGAAGACTTATCATTATGAAACTATGTGAATATCTTTTATTCTTCCACCTTCTTCCAGGAAGAATTCTGAAAAGCCATTTTCTAGTTCAGCAGGAAGAGGATCATGTGTTCATATTTCCATCTTGAGCTTGTCATGGCATTTTTAGTGTTGTTTTCATGAGTAATAAGGCCCATAAAATGTCAATCAAAACCCACCACCAGCAGGGAATGTGTTGGAAGCTGTTACATAATCAGCATGCCTGTTTCAGCACAACACAAGTGGCATTTTTCATGTCAATACTGAATTCACAACTTTAAATCTCAGATTTCCTGTGCATCCGGGTTGCCACAGAAGCCAGGACTGTGGCAGTCTGAGCAGCCTGAGTCAAAACCCAAGCGCCCCATTGCCTAATGGAGTAATGAGTCATTTCACTCTCCTAGGTCTCCTTCCCCTGAGTAATGGAATTATCGGGAGGAGGCGTGAGGAAAGGGTAAAGCAGGGCACTTCTGACAGCTGTGGAAAAGACTGCAGAAACTCTCAGCCTGTTCAAGTACTCAGATTCTCTAAACTCACAGGTATCCCCAAATTCAAACTTCAATGCTGCTGATGAAGTATTATTCAATAATCTCTACCTGCCCACTCCAGCCTTATTTACTGGAAGACCAGATGCCCACTGCACTGTGCCCTAGGTTTCTATCCTAGTTGAGGGAAAAAACACATGGGGTACAGGTTTTCAATTTTATTCCTGAAGTAACACCAGCTAAGACATTATGATGATCTGAGTCCTATATTATCCTATAAATTGAAGATGGAAAAGACATAATGGACCAGCACACTACCATCTCCTAATGTGCTTTCTCCATAGCATATTCTCCTAGCGAGTAAGATGTTAAATGATTTAGGCAATGGAGCTTCTTGAGTTTTCTATCCCAGTCTTCAGTTAGCAGTTTTAAGGCTATGAAATTATATTATGGGATATTCCCTTACTAGGTGATGGTGTGGGGAGAAGGGGGGGAAAAGGTAAGTGAATAGGAGAAAGAGCACTGGTGAGGATGGAGAGGGGTGGAGGAAGAGGAGGAAGTGGAGGAGGAGGAAGAGAGGAAGAAGTAGAGGAAGTAGAGGAGATGGAAGTGGGGGAGAAGAAGAGGAGGGGAAGGAAGAGAAGAAGTAGAGGACGGGAAGTAAGGAAGGGGGAACAAGGAAGTTGAGGAGGAGGAAGACAGGAAGTAGAGGAGGGGGAGAGAGGAAGTGGAAGAGGGGGTAATAGAGGAGGAGGAAGTAAAGAAGGTGAGGTGAAGAGGGTAGAAAGTGGAAGAGGAGGAAGAAGAGGAAGTGGGAGGGAGGATAGAATGGAGAAGGAGGAAGAGGAGTAAGTGGAGGGAGTGGAAGGAGTGGAGGAGGAGGCAAACATCACAGATGGAGGAAGAAGAGATGGAAGAAGAGCTGGAAGTAAAAGAAAGAAAAGAAAAGGAGAAGAAAGCCAAGAGGATGAAGGGAAGAGGGAAGGAAAGAAGAAAAGGAAGAAGAGGGAAAGGAGGAAGAAGAAAATAGGAGGAGGAGGAGGAGGGGAGGCATCCTTTTCATAGAGTTTTGTTTGCTTGGTATTCCCACACATCTGTTACAGTATAACTTTTTCTCCCCTTGCCCCAGTGGAGCTTCAGTTACTCAGAAAGTATTTCTGAATTTCTTGAAATTTCATAATACTATGAAGGAAGACCCTAAATAATTATTTCTATTTTCATACAGAACAAAAACTTGTTTAGAGTTTGATTCTGTAGCTCCCCTACCTTCACTCCTGCATGTGATTTCAATCATACTTTCCTAATGATTTAAAAATTCTCTACTTGTAGTATTTATCTCTTCTATATTTTACTAGACTTTTACTTAGGAAAAAAATATCATTCAACTCTTAGATGGAAGGAATTTTGGCACTGAACTAAAAGCAGAAGGAACAGACTTTTGATAGACACTGATCGTGTGCGTGCGTGCGCGCGCACGCACACACACACACACACACACACTACATTTCACAGATTCTAAAGCACCATGGATCATAAGATGCACTATTATTTTATGTACCACTAAGAAAGAAAAATATATTACTCATTAAAGTAAGACACACTATCAATCACAAGATGTGTCCTGATTTCAGAGCTGTTTATAACCTTACTCCAACCATAAGAAAGCATTAGACAAAGCGATATTGAGAGACATTGCATAAAATAACTGACCAGTACTCTTCAAAAATGTCAAGGTCATGAAAGACAAAGAAAGACTGAGAAATGGTTACAGAGTAGAGGAGACTAATTAGAAATAACAACTAAATGAAATAAATTCAAGATCCTGGATAGGTTCCTGGAGAAAGAGAGGAAGGGAAGGAGGGAAGGAGGGGAGGAAGGAAAGAAGGGAGGAAGGGAGGAAGGAAGGGTGAAAAAAGTAGAAAAATTGGCAAAATTTCAATAAGGTCTGAAGTTTAGGAGATATTATGCCAATATTAATTTCTTGTTTATAATAATTGTCCTATGGTTGTCTAAGATATTAACATGAGAGGAAGTGGGATGAGAAAGATATTTTTTTAAAAAGCCTCTTGGATTTATTTTTGCAATTTTTCTGTAAGTCCAAAATTAATTCAAAATAAAACATATCGCAACTCCAAACAATGTGTATCTTAGAAACATTTAAAATGAGTATCTTATAATTCTGTAGAATTAACACAAATAATTGTTCCCAAATGTTCATGTATTTGCAAAATTTGTTCATTATTTGAAGACCAACATGGTGTGGTGGAGACTGCCCTGGACTAGGTTATAATCCTTGACTGAATTTGATTTGGATCAAATTCATAGGATACATCCTATAATTGCTCAAAATAATCACTCTGGTTCTTAGTTTCTTCAGTCTGCAAGATGAAGATTTTTAGACTAAATGGGTCTTAAGGGCCACTTCACCTCTAATACTCTCAGGATCTATGTTAATAACCAAGCAGAATATATTTAAAAATGTTGCCTTTACCTGAAATCAGCCAAAATGATTCATATTTTTTGAAAGGTGCATGTATACCTACACATTCATACTGTCACAAGCACAGAGTTCTCTCTATATAATGAGTATAGAATAAGCTACATCATGGTGAAAACCATGTCTACTCCGTGCTCACTGAGTACTTAATTTATCCTTAGTGCATAAAGATGCCAGGTGTTATTAGTGTGCAATAAAACTCAGCAATTTTTAGTAAGACTAGCACCGTTCCAAACCACCCTCTTGGAAAAGGAATCAAGCAGGCAGAAACGTGAGTGGAGATGTATAGTTTATTAGCTGTTCATCTTTGCCGGAGTCTCAATGTCTGATATTCAGTCAATTTATATTAATTGATGAAAAGAAGTCACCAAAATAATATGTGGGTGGTGTTACAGAAGAAGGCCCTGCTAAAGAGACAGAAAGCCCTATTGATGAGATGCTTTCCTCGATTCCACCTGGAAATCTACGCCTAGAAATGATGAGAAACCGTAAGTCGTATTTCCTTTAAATTTTTCAGCAAGGGGAGATGAAGAGGACTTTTTAAGGGACACAGTGAAAGACAGTCTAAGAATTTAACTTTCTAGTAACAGTCTTTGTGGAAAAGGCACACAAAACGGCAGATGGATTGCAGGATATTAATCTTCCATATTAGAAAAGAAAAAAAAAAAAACCCACAAAAATCTTCTTCTCCGTTACCTTCTAAAGCATAGACGAGCTACCAAAGCTGACCAGGCAAGGAAATTTAGTCCCAAACATCAAGTCATTAAATTTAAAAGCAAGAGACAGAGCAAAGACCTCCTCCTGGAAAGGCTGTGAGCAGGTTTGGGGACCTTCCGTTGAGGAAAGAAAATGCCACTTTCTCTCCCAGTTGATACAACAAAGCATTCACGGGAGTGGTATCTAGGACTGCCATTTCAACATATGCTGAATAATGAGGGGTAAGAACTGGCTGAGGAGGGGAGAAGAAAGCTTCCCAGTCAAGGGTGTGGTGTTGAAGAAGACCCCAGGGCTATGGAGGGACTAGACACAATGATATGTAAATTGAGGTGGCTGATTCAAACTGCGTCAGGAACGGTGAGCAAAGTATGGGTTGACCCCTACCTAGCCTTCTGTTCCCTTGCTCTTCTCCTGCTCTCTCTGGGGAGGAAATTCTGACAGGAGGCACGCCCCTGGGTGGGACCAGGAAGATTTCCCCGTGAGTAACCAAGTAAAACAGTGTTTTCTGAGCGCTTCTTCTTGAGGGTGGGGCTGTCCGCAGCTTCTAGACTGCTCTAGGCCCAAGGCTACCTCTGGCAGTAAATCAGTGATTACAAATGGATTTCTAGCTGTGGCTTTTTGGAGGCCAGACAAGGAGCTAGAGGCTAATTCTTTTTGTGGATTCTCTTTGTGAATGAGGGCCCTAGAGTTCTACATCTCTCTGGCACCTCAATTCAAGGCATGTAATCCTCTTTTATTCTAGACTGTGTGTGTACGCTAAGTCTTTATTTGTTGGTTCCTGTGTACTGGGGGACCAGAAAAGGGAGAAGGAATAAAGGTGGTGGGAGGGAGAGCCGGGGTGGGAAGGTGGAGCTGCAGGAGTGGTGGAAACAATTAAACACCAGAAGAGTCACTGCTGACAGTTCTCATGCACTTTCCACGTGCGGAGTTTTGTACATGTTGCAAGCAACTATTTGGATAAACAAAGATCACTTGGAGGACAACCAGACTAACACCTACATAAATTCAGCCTCAGTTCACTGAGGTCTGAAATGAAGGGAAAGGGAAATATTGTGCAAGGATTCTTAGGTGTAGTCTCCAGACTAGCAGCATCAACAACCTGGGAACTTGTCAGAAATGCAAATTCTCAGGTCCCACCCCAGGCCAACCTAATCTGAAATCAGAGGGTGGGGCTCAGCAATCCGTGTTTTAACAAGCCCGATAGGTGATTCTGACACAGTTTCAAATTTGAGAACCACCATTGTTTAGGAAGAGCAAGAGATATTTCAGAGAGAAATGGCCTCCTAGACAAAATTTTACTTATTTTTTTAAGATTTTATTTATTTACTTGACAGAGAAAGAGGCAGCGAGAGACGGAACACAAGCAGGGCTAGTGGGAGAGGAAGAAGCAGGCTTCCTGCTGAGCAGGGAGCCTGATGCGTGACTCGATCCCACAACGCTGGGATCATGACCTGAGCCGAAGGCAGACGCTTAATGACTGAGCCACTCAGGCGCCTGTTGACACTTTTGATTGGGGGTGGTTTGCATACTGGTTTGGGATACTTGAGGGATAAAGTCTGTACATGGGGAATATGCAAGAGTAGAACCTGGCTAATTAACAGGTTTTCCAGAAGCTATGATGGTGGATTTGGTGCCAAAGAAAACAATGGTGATCCTTGTACAGAACCTAAGACTGGGTGGAAGTGCCAAGACTTGGTTTAAAAATGCAAATCTTGGTTTACCAGTTCAGACTACAGTAGAATCTGCCAGTTCAACCCTTTGTCTTCTCATCCACCTCTGGAAGCAGAACAGAAGAAGGAATTTGAAGAGGAAGGAGGAAGACAAAAAAAAGTCTCATATCTCATTTGTGTGTCTGAATATCTGGACCTTTCCAGAAGCTATCCTGACCCAATGCCAAGAACCTCCCACTCTTAAAAGATATTTCTCCTTATTTATAAATCATCGTATTTCTGATGTCGTGGGTACAAAAATGCACATGTAATCACATGAATCCAGGTGTTCCTGGCCTGTTAGGAACTTGGAAATACAAAAGATGACACATACACCTATCAGCAGAAAATCAGTGACTGAGATCAACCTCAGATTCAATTAGAGAGAACCCAGAAAGTCTAGTCCCCAGCTACTTTGCAGAATTCAGGATAAAGCCTTGACAGGCCTTGGAAATATGAACAGAAGACAAGAGTGAATGTCAGAATGTCAGAGTATGGTCAGAGGAAAGCAAAGGAAGAATCAATTAAAACTAATATTCTGATTGAAAATTAGATACATATTTCAATAGAATCACATGCAGTCAAATTAAAAAAATAACAAACATGGAGATGTCAAGTAGATGACAAACCCAGTGGTCCAACGACAAAAAGGGAAATTTCCATTTCCATGTAAAACCATAGTGGAGAAATACATAGTGGAGAAATACCATGGTGCTTGTTCCCCAGAGGAGGAATATGGAAAATCCCTGACATACTTAATACTCCTGCCTCCCTCAAGCCTGGGGCAGACATCACTATCAAAGCCTGCTCTCCTTCCCTGCTGAGTTTACACTCAGCCTCGGAGTTCTCAATACCAGCAGCCAGCAGCCACTGCCGATCAATCAGAATTGTTACTTCACTCTCTAGGACTGGCTGCAATGGTCCTGGGCTGGCAAGCTCCTTCTGTTCCCAGCTCTGCCTCTCATCCCTTTGCCCATAGGAAGCCTCTGCCATATAGTGTCCCAAAGTGTACCTGCTCTAATTAGTACTTGCTCTTATAATTCCAGAACAGACCAACAAGTAATTATATAAAATGTGTGTTTTATTTTCATCTCCTCTTCAATGTTTCACATACACAAATGCACTTCCCGGTTCAAGAAAGGGGGAAAAAAAATCAATGATTCCAGAAATATAAGAAATAAAACTACGTAGTTATGAAAACGCATTGTACATGTATAGATCATATCCCAAAAAATGGGACATTTTCATGGTGGTACACAGTATTTTTTTAATTTTTATTAAATGGAAGGTTTTTTTAATTGCAATGATCATGTAGGGTTTTTTTTTTTTTGATAATGCGTTTTTAATGCATAATATAAAATAACATCAGACCTCTGAATTCACTGTGGTTATTACTGCTTGTGTCAAGGATAAGTGAAAACAAAGCAAACATTTACAATAGCTTAGAGAAAAATATTAAGCAAATAATAGTGCAGGCAGCGAAAGTCTTGCAGGTGGCATGGCTGGCTGAAGCCCGAGAAATGCTGTTATATAAATGTGTACACACGTGCTGAGTCTCACTTAATTTCACTGCTGATTTACTGTGCCTTAAGGAGAACATGCCCATTGCCCAACAACACAGTGCTATTTTCAACTGCCCCCCAATTAAGTGTGAAGTTACCCTTGTCTTCTAAGAATTGTCTTGCACTAAAATTTTATGACTTAAAAACAACTAACTCATGACCTTAGCTAAAACTCGAGAGGTAGAAAAGCTTAGCCCTTTATCTGACCCATCATCTACAATTAACCTGGTTATGTCCTCAGCCACAACTAACTAGTGTCACCCCCAATTAACTTTCCCAGATAGTTTTCCCATTAGCACTAATAGTTCAAACTACTAAAAAACAAAAGCACAAGGTGGCATGGTAATAGGGCTGCTTCTAAGAGTATTAATTCACTCTGACAACTGACAACAACAAAATCCTAGGGAGAGAAAAAAAAATCCGTTCTATTTTATCTTTGCCACTTGTAATATGGACCCTCCTTAGAGGTCCAATTTATTTGACATGTTTTGAGAAACCATTTTTATTATCCCATATCTGAATTATATTCATTTTTTTTCCTGTTTTAGAATAGTACCAGGTTTCCGTTTGTCAGAAGCATTTGTCATTGAGTGGTGAGATTACATTGCAAGAGATGTCATAAGCAGTGATTTGTCACCACCTGCCATATTAAATAAACCTCAAGGTAAGCACTAGGTTATAGGGCAAGTAACCAAGACTTCTTACTCCTTCCTGCCTAAGCCATGCACTAATTTGTACAAGTAAAAGCGAGCCTAGATTTTCAATCTCAGTACTAGATAAAAATGAGAGAGTCTAAATCAATAAAAACTTCACATGAATTACCAAACACCAGCTGAAAGTCGTATTTAGTTTGAACCCCATAATTTTTTGTTTTCTTTTTAGAAAAACAGATTTTAAAAATAATACTATCAGCCATATCATGAAATTTCCAGGTAAATCTGTGAAATAAGTGATTGTGGGTTTTCTATTTCCGGAGCCCCCCTCTTTCACAGATCCAAGGCTACCTCCTCTTTTACTTCCTCCTCTCTCCTTCAGCTCTCTTAAGAGTCTAGTCACAGGGCTGGGGCCCACTCCAGCCCCAAGCTCAGGCATCGATGAAAATTTAAGAGATATCATGATGCATTACAATTGGGAGTCTCAGAATTATAAAATCTACAAGACAGAAAGTAATGAACTCCAAGTGGTGAAATTTCAGGGTAGCAGCAGGAGAAGAGGGAACCTTGGTAGGTGAGGTGGTAGAATTCACATGCTTAAGAAATGGTTTCTTGGTACACAGGCCTGGGAAAAGAAAAGCATACCTTCTACCTTGGATGTGCTAATGAATACACACCTAATAGCACCCACATCAAAATATATGATCAGGGGTGCCCGGGTGGCACAGTCGGTTAAGCGTTCGACTCTTGGTTTCTGCTTAGGTCATGATCTCAGGGTCCTGGGATCGAGCCCCACATCAGGCTCTGCACTCAGCATTCAGTCTGCTTGAGATTCTCTACCTCCCTCTCCCTCTGCCCCTCCCGCTCATGCTCTCTCTCTCAAATAAATAAATAAAATCTTTAAAAAAATATATATGCTCAAACACATCTGTGTGAAGGTGTGAGGTATGTAGATCCTGGGATATCAAACATGGTGAGGAGGGAATGGACAAAGTTAATGGTAATGGTAGCTACTATATATAATTTCATCTTCATTTCACAGATTAGGAAACTGAGGCATGGGAAGATTTGTTTTTTTCCCCACAATGTTCAGGTTTACCCAGGTAACTACAAATCCTAGTTTTTTTGTTTTTTTTTGTTTGTTTGTTTGTTTCCCATTTTACCATAGTTTCCCCAAATATCTATAGGTAGGTCCAAAGAGTGAAGCATTTGAATGTATCTTGTATCTTTGAGTTCTGTTTTATACCCAAAGATGGCCAGGTTTAACATTTAAACCAAAAAGGGGCTAAAAGGTGCTACGCTACCACTCTGCAAATTCAGACCAAAGGAACTATGAAAAAATTGTTTATGAGCCGGCCCAGGTACTGACTTTGGTTTGAAAAGCTTGTTTCTACACATCAATATCATTATTACAAGTTTGTTCTAACACCAGTCTATACCTAGATTGTGTCATGTTAACAACACGGAAAAACAAAAACAGAAAACCCAATTACTGCATTAGAACTCCGAGAACTTAAGCATTTGTACATCTGCCCCTCTGGGAGTTAGAAACTAAATGGGCTAAGCATCAAATTAAAAAAGCACAGGTATTATGCATTCTAAATGGACAACCACTATCCTCATAAATACTGAGACTAGCGGCTATTTCTAGTGCCGGATACATGGTAGGCAATTAATTCTGTTTATGGATTGGCTGACAAGAGAATTCAGCAAACTCACATCAAACACTTTCCTAGTGCCCTAATTTGCAATTTGGAAAACGAGGAGTAACAATTGTTCTTTTAGAAATCAAAGGAGGACGCTGGCCTCAGAACTCCCTAGGTTCTAGCCTTTAAAGCTATTTTCTTGAGAGAATTCCGTGTGACAGACACGACAACTGCTCAGCTGATGGGTCAGAGCACTTTCTTTTTCTCCTTTATAACTTTATTAGAGAATGAATACTGCTCACTCTTTGAGGGCACAACTTTATGGGAGATAGGGACCCTTCGCACTTTATGGAAAGGTCAAAGCTGTCCTAAAAATGGCCAATGAACCCAATAAAGTCTTGACTCAGAGGTCCAATTTATCTGCGTTTCATCATCTCATTTAAGAATAAAATGGCTAAGCCCGCTTTTCCTGGTCTATTATTTATTAGATTTCAATAAAGAAGCTTGCTTTTCATTAAAATTTTGTCACAAACCACCCCATGCTGTGCCTTTCTCCTGCAAAAGGCATTTTCAATTTTTCCCTCCTTCCTTGAGAAAAAGAAGTAATTTTTGGCTCTATTCTTTCTTGCTACCTTCTCTCTCTGTCTCTGTCCCTGCATCTTTAAAGAAACCAACCAATAGACCTACTTCCTTTTCTTTGTTGTCTTAAAGAAATATGCAACAAGTATCCTTTTTTTTTTCCAGCAAAAAGTCACATTCCTTCAAAAGAAAGATTTTAGATACTGAATCTCACACTTCCCTGTTTGTAAAGACTTGAATTAAAAAATCACTTTTAGGTGAACAACTCATAGTATAAAAATGTTTATATATATATATATACAGCTCTAAAAGGGAGGAATGTTTATATACATATATATGTATATATATGTATTATGTAAGTATATATCATACATATATATGTATGATAATATATATACATATATATATACTGATATATATATATATATATATATATATATATATATATATACACACATATACACTGATATATATATATATATACACGAAATGTGTTTTAACTGATGATATATGGTATGGAAAGATCAGGCAAATATTATAAAACTCAGCCCTTAAAGATTATACAAGTAATCAAGAAAACTTTGTACTGGATACTAACTAAGGTTGTGAGCTGCTGAGACATGTGGGTTGCTTTTGAAGGAAGACAGTACTGGCATTAGCTACTTAAATATTAATATGTTGTTTTCTTCATAAGGTCAATTTAGGAAGAGAGCAAGTTCAGAAAACATAACCACAGTCCAAAATCTCAATTTCAATTAAGCTGTAAATATAATATTCAAGACCTCTCTCTGAGCATAGATCTTAGCACTTCAAATACACTAGAACACAATTTAATAACAGATATAAATTACATTTCCTTTGAACTATTAGATAGCAACATTACACTCAATTTCTTTATACTTAACCATGAACTTCAACTCATGTAATCAAACAAAATCAAACCGGTGTAAAGACATGCCCAGCAAGTGGTGGGAACCAGGAAGAACTGAATTTCCATGTTCCTTTGTCTGTACTTTACAAATCATGCCAATTCCATGCACAGTTACTTAGAATTGGGACAGCAATCGGATAGCTTGATGATAGAGCAAATTAATTTGAAATAAAGAAAAACAGTAATTTGTGAAATCCACGGCCACTGGTAAGTTAGACACACACGGAAAGGCAGGGCAGTGTGGGAGAGGCCGCAGAGATTGGGAATGCACTTCCAATAAAACCTTACTTCTCCACATCAGCTATTTTCTTTTAAATTGTGGGTAATGAGCCTGGAGAAGAGAATGAGAGTCCAGCTCTAAAAGGGAGGAAGGATGCTTTACTCTCTGTCATGAAAAAACAAACACACAAAAAACACAAGAGGAAACATGGGGTGAGATAGGAGACATTGAGTGATAGGGCAGGAAAGCAAAGGAACTCATGTAGAATGTCTTCCTTCCTTTTAGGAAGGCCAAAGAGGTTATCTTTTGAGCATGGAATTGTCATGACTTTATGAACTTGGAAAATATGGAAATGGTCCCACACAGCTGTAATGGAGAACTGAGTTGCTTAGGTTACTTTACTTATATTAGTTGGGTTGGGTTTGTCTTGCCCAGACTCTAGAATGAATGCTATCCTCAAAGTCCTATAGCTCCAAAGCTATATCAGAAATTACAAGGATGTGGCACATGTGGCCCCCTCCTCTTTTACTGCATGCCTATGACAGACATTATCAATCAAGCAAGACAGCCTTTTAACTGAGCTGATACAGAATCCCTCTCAACAGTGTTCCAAGCAGACATTACTAGTTGATTAAAGAAGGTACCTGAGATGAAATCTGGTTATCATTACTAGATTATACTTACCCATGAACTACAAGTCTTACTGTAGATTTGGTTTGCCCGTAATAGGGTTCCTGCTTCTGCATCCATGGCGAGTTAGCTACTTAACCCAGTCCTGTAAGGACTGGAATGCTCCTGAACTTCACTATCTTTATGTATGGGGATCTGATACCTGTTCCCAGACCTCCTAGACAACAACCATGAGTCCAGAGCTGGCCCGTTCATGAGCACCATAGACCACTGAAGTAAATCAAGGCCCTAAACCTCTACCCTTCTAATCCATAATCCTCAAGACTCATTCCCCAACTGACTTCCACTGAGAAATCTGATGCTGTAGTCAGTGAGCTACACTGATTTTCTACATGCAAGCTTCATAGTGCAGGAAGATACACTTAATTTGAATGGTTTCCTGGTAATGTGGCAGAAAAAAACAGATCCAGTAAACCAATAAATCATCCTTAGTCTTTCAATGACTGCAAATTTGAAAACTATACTCTGAAACATCAGGTTCTCTTGGCCTCAGGTCTCCTGCTAAAACATTTTTCCTAAAACAGGCCCTGCATTAGCCATGAGGCCCAGGAAATGTCTCTAGGAATGTCAAAAGCTACTTCTCCCAAAATTTCAGACACTCCCTTCAATGGAGACCCTAAAATCCAGAGGCAGTCCAGGGTATAAGTTTAGAACCAGGGTCTTAATCCCCAGAAATTCCTGTGCACTAAGTAGGCATCCCCCTCTGAATCAATGAACCGACCAAAACCACATCTGCTGTGGTCCTGCATATGTCCCCAAGTCTTATTGGGCTTCCCGGTTCACTGATGGAACCAGATCTCTGGCCTTGGAGAGGTCATACTTACTTTGTTGAAAGATTCTAGAATCCCAGCGTTTAAGCCCTGCCATGAAACCTTGGATTCAATTGTTTCTTCTGAATCCTGGGATCCTAATCCAATTATTCCCTTAGGCCCAGGAAAGAATGTTTGCCATGTCCCACAATGGAAGAAATTGGTGGAAGAATCATCTCCCCTGGACCAGATGAGCTTAAGGTGGTCCATAATGAGTGGACTGCAGTCAGCAGTGTCTGCAGACAGCGTTAAGTCTGGGAACCCAGGGTGGGCCATTCTAGTAGCCTACAATGACAGAAACTAACCTTTCTATGGCCTGAGTCCCAAGGGTCTTCTACCCTAATGAGACCCTGACTCTTACTTCAGCCTGGCCCCAAGTTTTCAAAAATTAGATTTTTCAGAAATCAGACACCAGGAGCCAGTATGCCTCTTCTTGCCAAAAGTTCAGCTGAGACAACAACCTCAGAGATGTTCAAGAACGGACAACAGGAACAAACATGATAGAAAAATCCTGTATTTGTCCTTATCGGCACTTGAGTTAAAATCACAACTCTGTGACCTTTACCAAGTTGCTTGGCTTCTCTGAGCTTCAGTTAAACAAGGGTAAAGTAGAAAAATAATAAGAATATAATAGGGTTGTTGAGATCCTTAGAGATAATATATGTTGAGTGCCAGGCACATGACAGACACTCTCAACAATAATACCTATTATAGCAATCTCTCACCAAAGTGTAAAATTAACATATAAACATATTTGAAGCATAATGCCTATCACATAATAGGCACTCAAATATATAGAGAGAAAAAATAATAATAAATAAATGGATGGATCCAGTCATGTTTGCTACTGTGGATAAGCACATTTTTATTTTATTTTATTTTATTTTATTTTATTTTATTTTATTTTATTTTATTTTATTATTATTTTATTTTATTTTATTTATTATTTTTTAAAGATTTTGTTTATTTATTTTTCAGAGAGAGTGAGAGCGAGAGCACAAGCAGGGGGAGCAGCAGGCAGAGGGAGAAGCAGGCTCCCTACGGAGCAAGAAGCCTGATGTGGGACTCAATCCCAGGACTCCGAGCTGAAGGCAGATGCTTAACCGACAGGGCCACCCAGGCATCTTTAAGTGAATACTTTTTAAAAAGAGCCATATTACAGGGTGATGGGTAATAAGGAGGGCATGTGTTGTGATGAGCACTGGGTGTTACACATAACTAATGAATCACCAAACACTACATCAAAAACTACTGATGTACTACTATACAGTGGCTAACTGAACACAATAAAAATAAATAAAAATAAAAAGAGCCACATTCACCAGGCAATCAGCTTGTCTGAGAACTGGCAATACTTTTCATTCACTGTTAGTCTGATGCTTCAACTGAAACAAGCAGTGACCTAAAATAATTTTATAAATGATTTCTGAAAATCCATCAAATCCACTTAAACTGTGATTTTTGACCTGTAAGTCACATTTGAACATTTCGAGAGAACTCAATAATAAAACTCTGCCTTTGAAGGGGAGAAGAAATTTCTCAGAAAGTGGGTGCTCTGCACTAGCTAAAGTAATACCCTTGTTTGAAAGATGAATTTCTTCCACTAAATGACAATGTATCATTTTTATGCTGAACTTTAACTGGAGTTAAAAATTCCAAACTTAGATATTAAAGACCATTTCTGAAAAGTTAATTCCCTTTTTGGGCACCCACATTTGAGTTTTGATTGAATAGAGAAAAAACATCTTTCTCGAACTGAAGTGAACTCTTTGGTTGGTTAAATGTATGCCCAGTGGCAGAGAAAAGCCAAATCCCTAAGGCATAATTCTGAGAGTTGTATTCCTTGCTGAGTGGCTATCAGAGGGAAAAGCAAGCATATCTTCTATAAATAACTGACTACTGAGCCTTCCATTTTAGGGTATCTCAAAACAAGGGAGAGAATACTTTCACACATGAATGATCCCAGCTACTCATATATGTAGAAAGATGATTTTGATTATACACATAATGTGCTTTGTAATAATGTCAGTCTGTTTTGCAGGCTCCTAAAAGGAAGGCATGCTCCTTCGACCTGACTACCATTTGAGTCAAATGGCTCTGAGTTCAAATCCCAGTTCTGTGTCTTAGTAAAAGTTCTACTTTGGGCAAAGTACTTAATGTCATAAAGCCTTAGTTTCGTAAATTTTCATTTAGGTACTCGTCATTCTTTGTCCTCTGTCTGCTGCCCCAATGCATTCTCCATGATCCTCTGCCCTGCTCTGTGCCCAGGGAGGCTGATTCTGTTTCAGAGTCACACGCTCAACTGACAGAGGACACCATCAAGAGATCAGAGGATGGGTCTATGTTTCCATTAGAGCTCCTGGGAACAGTCAAAATTTTTCTACTGTGAATACCTGTCACCCCATTTCCAAGACCATAGACTCACTGGAAAAATGAAAGGAGACGCTGTATGCAAAGCTCTTGGCAAAGGCCTGTCACAAATGATGAGTGAGAGATGTCACCCATGTTCAAATCCAAAATAAGCAAACGGTGTTTGAGCAGGGTCCACAGCTAGGGAAGAAGCTGACTGAAATAATGCCACCAAAGCGAAGGCAACAGTGTCAAGTCAGTGTGAGGGAATGGAATATTTGGTTCACAGCCATTCCCCAACCCCTTCAAGTATTTGTCCATTTTCTGTTTAGCATACTCCAAACCCTCCTCTGCCAAAATTCAAGGAAAAAGATTCTCTCCTGAAGAGTAGTCAGAGCAAAATAAAATCACTGCCCAAAAGGACTGCAGTTAGCAGTGGTGGGGGCATGGGGGTTGTGACAGCTGCTGTGAGCTAGACTGAGGCAACCCAGTGCTTTGGGGTAGGTGGGTGAGCCTCTCCTTGAAGGTTCAGGATGTGAAAAACAAGACAGAAAGCGTTTATGAGATGTTGAATGCTATATATGTGGGTTCCCCTAAATATCTGAGAGAGATGTAAGTAAATATAAGGATTCCAATTTTGTTGCACCTTGATAAATAGACATTGGGTCAGCGCTGGAGCACTGGGATCATGGTTTTAGAAACACTGCCCAAAGGCTGAAGAATCTCATCATCCATCTGATACTTCAGTCTGTTCCAAAACCAAACTACCCAAGAAGAATAGTCTGGAGTATGAGTGTCCGGTTCCACGGTTCTCAAAATGTGGTCAGCAGGGCCAACAGCAACAGCATTCCCTGAGAATGATTGAGAAATGCAAATTCTAGGGTCGCACCCAGACCTACTGAATCTGAATTCTGCAGGTGGGGCCCAGAGATGTGTGCTTTAATAAGTCCTCCAGGTGATTCTGATGCACATTCAAACTTGAGAATCACTATCTTGGCACAAATGCCTTAGCACCAATACATATTATTACCATTAGTCACTGCTTGCTACCCACTTACTATGAATTAAACCTAGTGCTAAATCCTTTACCTGAGTCACCGCATTTAATACTGACAACAGCCTTGTGGGGTAGGTACTGCTGGTAATTCCATTTATGGGAAGTAAACTGAGCATCAGGGAATTTGCAGAGCATACCAAGGGCATGTTGTCAGTCAATGATAGAGCCAGAAACTGAATCCATGTGGGCCTTCCCCACAATCCTAATCATTCCACCTTGATACTCCATAAGGAAAAAAAAAAATGTATCCTTATAGAGCAAAATGCATCTTTTAAAGAGGTGCATTTGTTGAATTATGTGAACTTTTTCTGTAAGACTCCAGAGACTATTTCCCAGCTTGCTCAGTGAAACCGGGAGCTGCTCTAACAAGGAACTCTCATCAATTCTAAGATGCGCTCTACTCTCAGAAAAGCACAAAGAGGTATTTAGGAGACAGGGAATGGGCTGAGGCAAGGATCTGGTGGCCAGATATATGGCCATCTGGAAAGGATCAAACATGTAGTTTTTTAGTTGCCCAAATAACCGTCCTCTTTGTCTCCATCAAAAACTATCAATCGATCTATCATCTATCTATCTATCTATCTATCTATCTATCTATCTATCTATCTATCTATAATACACACACACACACACACACACACACACACACACACACTAGAGTATATATTGCTGATACTTTTATCAGCAATTGGGGGAGAATATAAATTTGGATCTCCTTCCTCTTCCAAAAAAGAGATCAGACTGCATATAAGTGAATTTAAAAAAACAAAACAAAACCAAAACCCGAAACTCTAAAAGGGAGTTTCTATGAATTACTATATGGAGTAGGCTATTGTCTGTCACTATGAAGCTCTTATATTCTTTATTCTACATTGATAAACTGAGGTCTACTTTTACCCAGAGGAAACAAGTATCAACAGATGTTAATCTTACAATGATCAATGGCTTATTACTATATTTTTATTTCAGCACATTAAAAAACTTCAATATACAGTAAAAACCCTGCTTCAAAAATGATATGCTATAAGATTAATGTAACATCAAGCAGAGAAAAGGTTAAAATATATATAGAATTAGTTAACACAGAATTGATTAACCTAGTAATTTAAACAGAGTATTTAAAGGAATATTCTGCACAATATTTGGGGGAATATTTAAGCCAAATTTTTGTGAAATATATCCTTTTTATTAAAATATGCACATATATTTGTATTTAGATTAAAAGAAAAAGACAATGATTAACAGAAAACAATATTCTAAATGAATATATATTGAGAATTTGCTTACCTGGAAAAATATATATCCCATCACATTCATTAAGTTTACATTTTATAAAATTCCTAATCAAATGCAGATAAAATTCATCAATAATAATTGGGGCATTAATAACAAGTGAAACTGCCATAAAAATCAATCTGAAAAATCTATTTGGATAATTAAAAATACCCAAATAGTGAGCTAGTGAGTTTACTTTGCTTTACAAAAAAGTCATTCCATATATTTTGTTATGATATGACAGTCATATGCTAGCTTCTATGCCCTTCACTTTCTCCCCCAAGCTCTTTGGAGACATTGGATTTGTCTTATACAACTCCATATAACCAGGAGTTCCTAGGAAACAAGACTATAATTGGTAAGACTTTCATGTATTTATTAAATTAAATCCCTTTTATTAGGCTAACGCGATATTATTTAGAGGGATAGGGGCACAAATGCGAAGACAGGGCTGGGCAGTGAAGTGGAGAATCGTTATCTTTTTTAAAAAGGAGCAGCTACTCCTCAGCTCCGTGCAGGTGTCTTCAGGCAAGAATGAATGGTAGTCCAGTTCTTTCTAACCTTCTGATTTTTTCAAAGGAAAAATGGCAGCGAGGACTTCAAAGAGAAATCTCCCAATTTTTAAATGCAGGCCACAAATACGTTGCCCTTTAAAACTGTGCAGTAATCTGGGTTTGGGCACAAAAACAAAGCTGCTCTAAGATATTCCAGGAACCATGAGTTTTATATAAGAACTAGGCTTTTGACAAATGATGGGCAAGCTGGAGTGGATAGGTCAGGACAGTCACTGTGGACGTTCTGGGAAGCTGCAAGGACAAGGAGGCAAGCTGGAGACCTCATCCTGAAACACCAAAGTGGTGGTTCTCAAAGACTTATGGGAAAGCTGTTCTGGAAAGTCCCTAGAAATTTCCCACCAGTGATTACAGTCTGCAGCAGTGAAGTTAGCGGTTCTCAAGCCACTAAGCCACTAGGAATCCCACATCTGCCCACATATCGGATGGCTCCACTTCTGCTTCCCAGTTTCCACATCAGTTCCTCTAACTGGCAATCTGGAATCTGAACCATAAATGAAAGACGATCCTGGGGTAAGTGTTTCTCAATTTTTCCTCTGCATTACAGCCCGAGAAGGTGGGAATGATGCCAAGTTGACAACAGATCATCCTAGCGCATGAATAAAAATCTCTGCTTAGAGTTCAATGAACATTTCACTGGGATGCATCCCTAAGTTTCCTTTCTCCCTCTCTCATCACTTCTCCTCCCCTCCCCCCACTTTTAAAAACATTTTTCTTTCTTCCTCCTCCTCCCCTTCTTCCTCTTCCTCTTCTTCTTTGTATCTTAATACCAACAAAATACCATTGCAGTGATCACCAGGAGTTTGGGCTGAGGGGAGTGTATGACTACAAAGGAATAGCATAGAAGGATGTTTTGGGGGATGATAGAAGTGTTCTATATTCTGATTGTGACAGTGGTTACAGAAATCTGTATATGTATTAATTCATATAACTGTGCGCCAACTGAGGTCAATTTTACCATAGCAAAATAACTGAATGATAATAGCACTAAAACATCAAGAAGAAAATGACATACTTTCTGTATCAAAAGTAGGATTCCAGGCACCTGGGTGGCTCACTGGGTTAAGCATCTGACCCTTGATTTCGGCTCAAGTCATGATCTCAGGGTTATGAGATTGAGCCCTGAGTAGGGCTCGGTGCTGGGCATGGAGCCTGCCAAAGATTTTCTCTCCCTCTTCCTCTGCCCCTCCCCCTCACCCCCCCCCCCACATGCACTCTCTCACTGTCTCTAAAAACAAACAAAAATAAAAAAGTAGAATTCATTAAAGCAACTTAAATTAATGAAGTACATATACTCTGTAGATTAAAAAAAAACTATAACTGAATAATACCATGTGGGACCTCATTAGAAAGTCAAAAACATGCAGAAGATGACATTCAGTGGTAGATGCCTTTAAATAAGTCAAGAAACATAATCCATTACTAATATCTAGATGTTGGTCCTTCATGAAGGTTAAATGAGCCTGTCCAAAACTATACTGGGGCATGTTTTTATATGAGAAGATATTCCTTGTGTACTACTTACTCTATTTAGAGGCAATGGTCAAACGCCCTTAACTCTAGTCATGATTGTAAACAGTAAAAATTGAGATTATGGTAGAAAACAAAATCCATTTTGACAAAGGACAACCCTGTGACTAGGAAACAATATGATAGCAGTCATTATTATGAGACAACTAAATAGACTGAACAAACCCTAAAGGAAAAACAGCTTGTAAAACACTTGCTGTTTCTACAAGCATATTGACTCAGATGAAAATCCAATGGATTAAAAAAAAAAAAAAAACTGTATTAAGTTGCTTTGACAAAGCCTACACAACTTGCATAAGAAATGTATATCGTTCAACTTGCTTAAATGTAGACATTTAATACACTTAAAGCCTGTTTTAATGATTCATCTTATCAACATCTTCACTTGTGGTAATACTGTCTCGTCGGTTGCCTGCCACCCTCTCTCTACATTTTGAAAATATCTAGTCAAAATGCAACAATTGGTGGATGTAGACAAAATCTTTCAATTCAAGCCCGCCTTACACTCACACTGAAGCACTTTTCAACTGTCATTTCAGAATGTCAGTGATTAGCATGCAAAAGGTTTATTTAATTTCTTTCTTTTCAAGGAAAAGAGGTTAGAAACAGCTGTCACTCAGGTGATGAATACGAGCTGCCAGCCTTTGAAACAGCAGGTGAAGTAGTTGAGGTTGGAATTAATTAGCATTTACAGAACCCCCACACTGGATTACACCCTGGCAAGGAAATGGCTGTCCTTCTTTGTAAATTATTTCACCTATTAAAGTCGTCTGGGTATAAGGTATTATGCAAACATATAGCCAAAAGTTTGAACCTTCAGAAGCAAACAAAATAGTTTTCTGCTCTTTCTAAAATTCGAGGCTCATACGCATAAATCTAAATGTAATATTCAGTCAGGAGTCACGCCCTAGCCTACAATAAGCTGTTTAAAAAATTACATTCAGGGGCACAGAATGATTTCTAGCACACATGTGGCATTCCACGTTAAAATTTGAAACCGTCCTCCGTGCTGACTAAACAATGGCTCTGAAGCCATTTGATTTGTAACATATCATGAGAGAAAGCATATTTTTGAAAAGAATTCTCTCCCTGACCACAAACGCTGTTTCTATTTGGTTTAGGTTTCATTAAGGTCATATTCTCAGAGCATACTCAAACATCAAACATCTTACCGGGGGGGAAAAAAAGGCAACTCTTTCGTGTTTCAGAACTCCATATAAGTCTTAACAACTGGTTATTTCAAACAAGCCATCATCACTCATATGACCTTTAATGTATACGATGAACTTATTTTAAAAGCTTATCAGCGATTAATATCAGATATTTAGTGATAGGGTAATAAGTGAGCATCTGGCGGTCTCCAAGAGTAAGAAAGGGCAGCGCACTGTTGCAGTGCCCACAGAAAACCGGGATGTTGAGGCTAATTAAAAAGCTCCTTATTATTGCTTGGAAGCCAAAAGTCACAACACTGTAACCAGATGGTTTCCCTGCTCCAAACTGGGCCAGAGTCAGGGCAGAAGTTCTGACTGGGGTTAAAGTAAGTCTTTGCTTTGATAGCATAAGAGGTGATTGTCTGAGTCCTCTTTATTCACAAGAACATTGTGTGTGTGTGTGTGTGTGTGTGTGTGTGTGTGTGTGTGTGTGTAAGAATCAGAACTAATTATGAAATGAAGCATTTCATACAAGGCAGGAACAATTCATCTCAGAGGCCCAAATGAGACAACTCTGCCCTACAACTACAACCACTACCTCCGCCTCATTCCCCTCTACCTGCTCACCACCTCCCACCTTTTTCTTCCACTACCTTCACTCACTACCTTTACCCCCTCCCAGCCCTTGCTGGGCTGCTACCCCAGCCCCACCTCCACCCACCACGTCCTAGTCCCCCACCCTAGCCCCCATTCCACGGACACACCCTCACGTGGGGACCTCTACTGGCTCTCTCCCGAGTCACCTCCTCCTCCCTCTACCCCTTTTTCAGCACTTAGCACTTCCACCATGACAGATAGGGACACCTAATCTAATGGCAAGACAGGCTGAAGGTAGAGAGGGTTATGGCTTAGTAGTTGTTTAAAAAAAAAGCTAGTGAGAATGTGGCCCTGTTATAGTGTCTCACTATGTGTTTAGAATCACGTGTTGCTCCCATGGTTTTCTGTACACATCCTTTCTCATCAGAGATTTACATCCATTTTATAGGGAACTTTGACATCCTGGAGGAGCCAGAAGAGTAGACAGATGGCTGGTTCACTGGACACATTTCCGAGCTCTTCTGCCTTGGTGACCCTGCAGCACGCTACAAGGAGAGGCAGTGCATAGTGGTCATAAGAAGAAACTCTGGGGGGCAGATGGGCTGGATTTGACTCCTGGCTCTGCCACTTACCAGTGGTACTACCACAGACAAGTTATTTATCCTCTCTTGAGCTCTTGAGCTGTTTTCTTAAGTATAAAGTATAAATAATAGTAATAGTAATAATAATAATAATAATACCTCTCTCATAGGTTATTGGGACTGAACGAATTACCACTTACACAGCATTTAAAACAATACTTAGCACAAAATAAAAATTATATAAATGTTCTAAATAAATAAAATAAAAATTCACATCTACACTGTGCAAATTTCAGAGAAAACCAGTATCTTCGATAAAGAAAAGTAGCTTATGTCATTTTTCTTTGATAAATAGCAAGGATATTTTTAAATGGCTAGGTATTTTCTGCAGAAATTAGTTTTGTCTACAAAGAGCGATTAGCGTATAAATTACATTAAAATAAATTTTTGAGACATTAAATCACTTATACCAACAGAAACTTTGAAAAATACCTTAGAGGTTAAAAATTCTAATGCTTTCTTTCTGTACTAAGATGCAGAGAACATGGTTTGGAGGAGCCAATGCTGGCATTTTAATTACCCATGCCAGCCCTATCCTTGTTGCCACAGATAATGATAGTGTGTTATCTGTTTATAGGATTTTAAGAAAACTGAGGAAGACTTCAAACTTAAAAAATAAAAAATAAAGACTTCAAAGTTATCCAAAAAGGACAGTAATTTCTGGCATGGATAATTTTATTGCTGTTGTTGTTAAAGTTTAAGATTTCAAAAAGCCATGAAGCATGATGTTGACAAGTCTCACAATTCTCCATGAAAGAGAAAGAAGGAAGGCTGTCATGTTAAAAGAGAATTTTTTTCTCTGAAAACTACTCTCTCTATTCTGTTAATATTTATTTGAAAGTCTCAACAATTATGTTTGTATAAAAGGAAGAAACACTGGCATCATGTCTTAATGCAGCCAGAAATTATAGCTGCATCATCCATCTTTCTTATCATTCTCTCTGCTCTTCATCCTCCAACTTTAAATGACTGCTCAGGATCATTGAGAATCTGCGAAGATACGAACGAAGGTGTCTGTATGGATATCTATGTATAAGGAAGAGAGATGGGTAACTTTTCAAAGGTTTTATGTGACGAGTAAGAAGGGAGGGAAGGAGAGGTAGCAACGGAGACTAAAGGGAATGGGAGCTGATGAATGCAAATGGTTAAGTTTTTTACTCCGCCTCTGCCCAGGGCCTGTCTCCTGCTTAGCTGAAAGTCAGTGTCCTGGCTGTTCTTTAGCTCATTTCCATTTGAGGGAACAATGGCTCTAAATTAAAAATTCTTCATTGCGGACAGTATCTGCAGAGGCCATAACAAGAACTCCCAAGAACTCCGTTCTCTCAAGGGAGTGGGGAAGGTCATCTAAGGATTGTGCCCATGCCCGGTCCTCCCCTTCTCAGAATCAGAGGCAAACCAGTTCCAGGACTTTTCTCCACACTGCTGCCTTTTATGCCATTCCAGGTAAGGCCGTACATATATAATTAGGTTTGTTCAATTCTTTGACGTATTTAGTAAGGATTTAATAATTGAAAGCTATGTGGAATGTAGCTATTCACTTATGTTTACTTTTTAAAAATTATTTGGAGTTCACTTAAAACTTTTTACTAAGTCTCCCACAACTGATCACGAAGTTTCTTAAAGAAAATCATGTTTTGCGTGTATGAAGGCACATTTTCTGTTTGCTTTCTAATTTTTATCTGAATTAGAAAATATCCAGGATCGTATATAAATGAAGTCTTCGTCCATCATGTCTGTGTCTCCAGTGCCTAGAACAGTGCCTGGGACATGGTAGTTGCTCCATAAATATCATGTGAACAACTAAAACAATATGAACAGAAACTAGACATGTGGAATTCTACTACTGAGCATTAACTCTGAGCAAGGCACATAGCAGGCACTTGACGTGCATGATCTCAATCTCCCAACACTGCTGAAAGTTAGGTGCTTCACAGATAAAAACACTGAGGTGAAGAGAAGGCAAGTTAACTTGCCCAGGATCTCACAGTTAGAAATGGAAGATCTGGACTTGAACATGGATAGGCATACTCCAGAATCTGTGCTCAGAACCCCACATCTGCTATAAATTTCTCTAATCCCAACTTCTCATTTTTCCCTATTCAAGTAAACATCTGAGAACTCAAATATGGCTTTTTATACACTGATGAGAAATTATTGTACATATTTGTGAAAATGAGAAATGTAATGACTACAATGATTTTCACTAAAATGTATTTTTACGTATTCTTTTAAAAAGTACTTACTGACATATAAAAATTTAACAATTAATTTCTCTCATTTTAAACCCCTTCATAAACCTCCCTTACTTTCCCCCTAAGCGGATACAAGAGCAGAGCAAACCAAACAAAATCATGCGTTAAGTGTAAGCAATTAATATAGCTCGTTGTAGTTAGTTATTTAAAACAGGAAAAGTGCTCGCAAGGTATTCCTAGATGTGAAAATAATGCTGGTGTCATTTATTGTGCATACTTCAATACAGTTTTGTCACAAAATAGAGAAACTCCAGTGAATTTGAGAAGGGACTTGAGAATGTGGCCCATGTTGTATGTTGAGTTTTTTCATGGTTGTTTCATACAGACATCCTTCAGAGTGTGACCCCTCCCAGCACGTGGTATCATATGCATGCTTCATATAGGGGGAGAATGGTGCAGACTTACCATTTAAGCACTTTCAAAACTGTCCCAGGCAGGCAGGCAGGCAGGCAGGCAGGCAGGGGACCTGAGTTTTAATCTTAGCTTTGATACTAACTAGCTATGTGATCTTGGGCAAATCACTTAACTACTCCCTGCTTATGTTTCCTGGAAGCTGGATTACATATCCCTTAGACACCTTCCAGAACTAAAAATATCTTTCAATTCACTACCTTTTAAGGCTTTTATTCTTGGTAAATTCTAAATCCTAATTAAGGATTTATCTATATCTCTAAATCCCTCCCCTCTTTTTGAAAAATGCTTCAGAAGTTTGTTTAGAGATGAAAAGAAACACTTAGGTAGGTGACTTACCAGGGTTTCTTAAGGTTTGGTTACTTGGAAAGGCTGTGAGCCTGGGAGGACAGAATGCTAATTCTGTACCTACATTATCACACAGCCAAACTGCCTCTGGATCTCATGGAATGAATGGTAGGCATAAAACAGTGGAGTAGCAACACCCCCAAGATCCTGCAGTTGATGGGCAAGAAAATGTATGAAGATGCATGCTACCCAGACTTTAGCATAACATCAATGTTTCTGCTCAACCTAGGAAACCCAATTTGTTTTTGTTTGGTGGGGGGGAGGTGCTATGGGTACAAACACAGAAAATGCAACACACTGTTATAAGAACAGACTCAGATTTGGGGCACCTGGGTGCTCAGTTGGTTAAGCCTCCAACTCTTGGTGTTGGCTCAGGTCATGATCTCAGAGTCACGAGATCGAACCCTGCCTGGGCTCAACGCTGGGCAGGAGTCTGCTTGAGATTTTGTCTCTCCCTCTCCCTTTGCTCATTCCCCCTCTCTAATCTGTGCTATCCCCTCCCCCAAACTCAATCATAAATAAATAAATAAATAAATAAATAAATAAATAAATAAATAAATAAATAGAATAGACTCAGATTAAAGGGGTCTGGGGACAATAGCAGTCTTCAGCCATTCCTGGGTTGACAAGAAAATTTGATCACCAGAATTTTGCAGAGTTGACTACATATCATGATAAAATCTGAGTACCTTAAAGACAATTTTGAACAAGTACATAAGAAAGGAACAATTATTTTCTGCAAATACTAATAGAGATCCTGGAAAAAACAAAAGTGACTCTCTAATACCAACCAATGTAGAGTAAAAATAGCCAATTTTACAGAACTTGGACAAGGTTGAGTCTAGAACAGAACAAAATGAAAACTTTTTTTCAGCTATTCCTTAATGAAGTGAAACTAGAGTTTACTATCTGAATCTACTGTATACCCATGAAAGTTTGTTTTGTGTATTTATACTTAATATGAAATGTAATTAATATGAAGTTCTCTTTCCAAAGAAAAAAATGGTTCAGTCATTTCTGATCTTTTATAATATTTCTATCATTTTCATAAAGTTCTGAATTACAAAATATCTTACAAAAGATATGGTTATACATGGATTTCTGGAGTAGGTGAATTCCACCTGTCTCTTTTAGTCAAAATTCTATCCAAGATGAAGAGTGGGCAAAACTAAGTAAACAGTTCTGGTCCTTACAGACTGCTGACTTAGTAAGTCTCAGTCCGGTCTGACTGTGCTTAAATTTTTAAAAATAATGCACAATAACTAAATGTACTGATAATTACAACACCTCTAATACCTTTCAGCCCAGTCCCATTAGTAGCAGACACTGACAAGTGGTTCAGTGAGCACCTGTTCCAACTTAACTTTCCCACTTACTTTCCCAGATGTACTACAGAAGACAAAGAACTAAAACCATATTTCTTCTTGGGGTTGGCATGTAATATGGATCCCCGAAGCAGAATCGACTGTGTGAACCCTGAAGATGAAAGCAAACAACATAAACTATCAGATGCATGAAAGGATGCTTTTTTGGCAAACATCATGGCACTAAAGCTAGCTCTTTTGAGGAGTTATGTCTGAGTTTCTGGCACCTAGACCTCGCTGTCGCATGTCAAGATGTGGGTAGTAGCAGCAGTGGTGTTTCTACTTGGACACTATAGTGATTAAGCATTTTTTTTTCAAGTTATGTCATCCTTGGCTCTATTGTTCTCTGCTTAATCTAAATAGGATGGATTCTGTAGTATGCAACCAAGAACCCCGATAACATACCGTCTGTGCTATAGTCTTTTTCTTTCCTTCTTAAACCTCTGCCCTCTAGCATAGCCAGCCATAACAACATACTTCTTTTTCCTTTCAACTTGAACAAAGCTTTTGGAGAAGACACTGTCTTAAGATCCACCCTCAATATACCCTGGGAAAGTTAAATGGGTAGAAGGAGGGAAGATTCTACTAAACCTATACATATAGTTGTATAGATAGTGATGAATACCCAAGAAATTGAATACTAGGAGGGTTCTTCCCCCCACAATAATGCAAAGTGTGTTTTGTTGAAATCCATATTCACTGGAAACACAAAAAGCCCAATATAATTATTGCCGATCTGGTAAAGCTGTGAAGTTAGTTAATTTTATTTCTTGAGACATTCAGAACTTTTCAAGTAAATTTTTATAATTAGTCACTGCCTTTGTCTTTTTTTTTCTTTTTTCTTTTTTTCTTTTTCTAGCCTACATATAGATAACAAACACAAGAAACAGCAAGCTGGAACTTTTTTTTTCCTGCTAAGGGAGAAAAATACTCATGTCAATTGAAAGACTTGAAATCATATCCAACAGTCTGCATGGCTCTAATTTCATCCTCCTGTAATATTCCACTCTCATTTCTATTCATTCAAGTAATCTCTTTGGCATGGCTACAGTGGGTTTGACTTTTTCGTATAATTTTCTGGCACTGCATGAACATTTAAACATATTGCTTCCTATTTAAAAAAATCTGCTTCAAACACTTCTCACTTAACAAAAACAGTGAAAAATGTCTCAGTATTACCTATAGAAAACTCTGAATTGAGGCAGAGTAGTGAAGAAGGGGACAGAAAAGAATGGGGAAAAAAAAAACCCACCACCATCAAGAGGCTACTTGTCCCAGGTGCCTTACTGATTCAGATATGTTATTTGTTTCATTTTCTCAACAACCATGTGAAAAGCCAAATAGCTTGCCCAGATTCATTAGCACACCACAGAGACAATACTGGAACTCAGAATTATCTGTCCCCAAAGCCATGTCCATCAGACTTGCCAGAGCTGTCAGGAACACATTTTGTTAAGCCCTTGTGAATCAGGCAATTGATAAATCCTGTCCTGTATCTCTCCCTTTGCATCTCTTCCAATGAGGTGAGCTAAGACTTCTTGTTCAGAGTTTAAGGTACATATGCAAATACAAATATTGCTGTACAATAAATATAAAAGGTCATACCGAGCTAGCAGAGAATGTTGCCACACTCTGTATAGAAGGAAGACTGGCAAAGCACATTCCATACTATGAATCACAAATCTATAAATGACCAGGGTTTCTGAGGAATATAACAGTTCAAGAGTCTCATGTGCAGAGAACCTTACAAGTTAAGCCTTCTATGTGTGTCCTGTCAACTTCCAACGGAGGAAATGTCATTTTCCTTTGTAAACATGATGACTCATGTAGAACCAACAGAAAGAGACAGAAACATGTAATGGCCTTTAAAAATCTAGCTCTTTGATGATTAAGTCATCCTTTCAAATAATTCCCTCTATTTTTCATTACACAACAGCATCCTGGTGATAAGGCATAATTGATAAAATAATCATTATGTATAACTCCTATGTGAGGCTAATTTTCTGAATCTAAGATCAGTCTAGAGCAGTAAGTAAGTAAAGTGAGTTTCCGTTTTCCTGGATTTATTACCCCATAGCACCACAATGTTATATTACAGAAGACTAAAAGGTATAAAGAATGCATTTGGAAATGGGCATAAGTTCAACCAGAGCTGTTAACTCTCATAATCAAAAGTGAAAAGGGAAAAACCCAGAAGAGATTTTCCTCTGGTGAATATAGAATATGGAAAGAGATTTTCTCTAAAGATGGCCATAAAAGACAAGCATTGCCTAGTTTTAACCACGGGCATCACGAGAAATGAATAAGGAAAAAAAAAGAAGTTGTGCCAACACATTATCTACAGGAGAGGTATCTAACCCAACCCTTAAGTATCAGAGCCTGAGGAGGCAAGGCCATTGGAAATACAAAGCATATTCCAGGCTGATGATGCTTATTAGATCTGTAGCCTTCCTTTCAGCCTTCCCTATGTTTTTACCACGTGTTGTAACGGTAGTAACTTGTGACAAGCAGGCAGAATGCGTGATAGCAGCATTTTTGCTCTCATCTGTGTCTCTTCAGATCAGAAATTAGGCCTCAGATTTCACACTCCACGTGCTAGCATATGTTGAAGGAGGATTCAGAGATAGTACAACAGGATATTTGCTTGAGTCTCCCTGCTCTGGACCCCTACAATGTCCTGATTCAGATGGAAGTGCTAACAAGGAACATATAAGGGTGATTATTTAGTCTGTTTATCTCTACAAAGGATCTTAAATAACTCATTTGCCCTCATTTGCCCTCCCCTAGTTCATAATCACATCAATCTTACCCCTTTGATATCGCCTGAACTTTCTATACAAGTAGTATTTAACTCTACTTCCATGTAGCAGGATTTTTTTTTATGGTTTTATATCATATGCTTAAATTGTCTTTAAAAAACCACAATGATTTTGATTATAAATCAATTTTACAAAAACTGAAAATGGCCTTGGTCTAATTTAAAACCTTTTACACACTTGAAAAGAGATACAATCTATAGGAAAATCAGCTCATAATGGCAGACAATATATATAATCTAAAAGACCCAAAAAGGTTTGTAAGTTGAAACAATTTTTTTTTTTCAAATGACCAACAGTCACCATCTTTTCCCAGACTGAGCAGTGATGAAAAAAAGGCAGAGACATATAATATGATGACTAATTTTCTACTTTTATGGAGATGATTCTCTTTCTCCCCCAGCCCAAGAAATCCTGAAGCAGATGGCCTGTAATTCAGCATGGCCCTGGAGGCCCATGCAGTCACCCAGATTGGATATTGTGACAACACAGACCCTTGGAGTACATATGCAAGAAAGCAAAAACAAACAAACAAAAAAAACACTGCCTGAGCCACCCCAGAGTTATAGATAATTCTGAGATATTCCTACCTCCTGGAGAGCTTTGAGTTAATACCACATCCTAGAGAAATTTAAGGTATTCTATAGCAAATTGAAAGCAGGTGCCTCTCCTGCAGTTGCCCCTCTAGAGTTAGTTCTGCCTGAGACCATCACCCCCCTTCTCCTTGGCTCTGACTCTTCAGATTATTTATTTCCTGCCAGATTGTCCATAATTCATATCTCGAAATGAAATGAAGGGGGGGGGAACCATAAAGGAATCAATAGAGAAGGAACTGTTGGCTTAGGTTATCATGTCAACCAAGAGACCATCAATCACCATGGCAATATATTCATTCATTCATTCATTCATTCATTCATTCATTCATTCATTCAAATAATATTTATTGGCAACTTGCTATATTCTAGAGGATACTATACTGAACATGACAGAGAAAATCCCTACACTTAGAAAGCACATCTTCCAGGAGGAAAGACAGACAATAAACTAAGTGATATGTGTAGTATGTCTGATGGCAATATAGAGGAAAATAAAGAAAGGAAGAGAATACGGAGTATCCAGTTGCTGCTATTTTAGGTAAGGTGGTCATGGAAGGCCATCCTTAAAAAGGTGACTTTTACATAGAAACCTGAAAAAAGTGGGGGCAGGAGAGAAAGTGATTTCCAGGGGAGGGAAGAATAAGAAGATCCATGAAGCTGGGGAGGATAGGTGAGAAAACAGCAGAAGATGAGGTGGACTTTGCGAGAACTTGACTTCACTTAAATGAGATTGGGGAGCCAACAGAGGGTTCTAAGCAGAGGAGTGGCATGATCTGACCTATGTTTTTCAAAGAATCACTCCAACTGCAATGTTGAGCATAAGCTATAGGAGGGCGAGGTCTGAAGCAGGGAGAAAACCAGAATGCAGCAGTAAAGTAAATGAGAGATGGCGATGATGATGATGGTACCAGAGTGGAGAAAGAAATGCAATTCGGTCGAGAGATGATTAGATGCCATGTATGTTTTAAGGTAGAGCCAATGAGATTTCCTAAGAAGCTCAAAACAGAAAGTTAAGAGAAAGAGGGTAGTCAAGGAGTACACTAAAGATTTTGCCCTGAACTATGGAAGGATGGGGTTCCCATGAACTGAGATGAGAAAAACTGGGAAGAAAGTGTGTATGTGTGTATGCTGGGGGTCAATACGGTGTTAAATAAGAAATTCTGTTTCAGAGATGATACATTTTAGATGCTCATCAGAAATCCAAGCGGAGATACTGAGTAGGCAGTTGGATATACAAGTCTATAAATCAGAGGAAAGGTCTGAGGTGGAATATAAATTTCTGATTTATTAGCATATAAAGCCCCAAGTCTAATTGAGATTACCAAGAATGAGTGTTGATAGATAAGAATTCAAAGACTGAATTCTGGGATTCTTCAACATTAAGGGGGCAGTCACACAGTGCGAACCAGTAAAAGATCTGGAAGGAACCGTCAGTGAGGCAGGAGGAAATTGTTTCACATGAGAGGATCAACTGGGTCAAGAGAGAACTGACCACTGGTTACTGAGAATGGATACACCAGTTGCTATAAGACAATGAGGAAAAACTCTTTCAAACTCCAGCTCCTAACTTTAACTCAAAAGCAAAAGCTTTTGTAGAAATATCCTGCTCACTTACAGAAATATCCTGCTTATATTTGTAACACTTAGGAAGTAAGTTATTTTACTTAGATTGTATTGAAATTCTGTTGATAGTTCATGTTTTAAGATGATGTCCCTAAACCATATGCTCAAAATACCCTCAGGCTTTTAAAATCCTTACTGAATGAGGAAATTATTCAATAAAAGGAAATTATCTCAGTGACTGTGTTATTAGGAATGTAGCTTAGCGATTTTCCAGAAAGACGGATTACCTGGCCCAGATGGATAATTTTCTTAGTCTGGTACCATTGAAGCTGATAAAAATCAGTTCTAGTCACTGTTAATGAATATTTGCCACTTCACCTCTGGATACCAATGTGTTGTCTAGGGCTTGAAGAAAACTGTAGATTCAGTAGGCAGAGAGCACCTCAAAATATCCAAAAAAATTAATGAATCAAATTTCTATCAAGCAGCATATTTTATCATCATTCAGGGGTATGTAAGGGCAGACACCCGTGTTTTCTAAACATAATGATAAAATAATTTGAAATATAAAAACTGACTGAGTTCTACAATATTCTTTGACTTGCATATTAGAAGTCCCACTTAGATGTGTTTGTGTTAATTAGAGGGGGCTAATAAGCCATGCATTTTTCTCTAATCACCATAGGAATCCAAGGCAGTTAAAGAAGGAAAGAAAGATGGAAAAACGAAAAAAGGAAGGAAGGAAGGGCTTATACATCTAAAGAGAGTTAAGAGTTAAGTTGGGAAATAAATAGCCCTAGAACATGTATAAAGTAATTTTTTGTGGCAAGTGGGGGGAAGCATGAAGACATTTTAAATATAAGTATCTTCAATACTATGAACTGAGAGGTTAGGAAAAGTAAAAGATTAGGAAAGATTGAGAGATTTGTCTAATGTCACAGGGTAGCCATAGACATTTCTAGAACCTGGAATCCAGGTCTTCTAAACTCCAAGTTGACCAGTTCTGACAAGGCTACCCTACAATCAGGAATCAAAACTACTCCTTCAGGTGCTAAAAGATTTGGTTAAAAAAAAAAAAATCTGATGTAATTTGATCTTCTTCAATAACGCATGTACAATATTAGGCATCCTTATAAACTCTGGACACAGTGATTGCACACTCACAGGGAATTCCATTTGTGGCATACAATAGATGCTAATGTGGAAATACTACGATAAATAATTTCTCCATTTGGCTGTTTTACTGGCACTTTGCTATACCTGTTGCCATTCCCTCAACTCTATCTCGGTTACAATTTACCAAAAGATCATCCCTGACACCAAATATATTTTAGCCTCAAAAGCAAAGTCCCAGCTTGCACAGTGTTCTGGATATGCTGTTTAGGTTGCCATTTGCAAATAGCATATATTGAGAACAGCTGGGCAGACAGAGCATCTGGAGCAGGAATTAGCCTTTAGGTATACAGTGACTAACAAAGATGCCAGGGAAAGAAGCGTAAGCATTAATAGTTTCATGCTTTCATATACATGACAATAATGCTTAGCAAATGGCTCAAATGTATCCTAAGCTCTATTCCTGAGAATTTTCAAAACCAACCTTAAATGTTTCTGGATCAATAGGAATTAGTTTAAATTGTGCTTGTCTCAGGCGAAGACTGCTATGAATCAATCTCCTTCCAACTATACATGAGCAGCTTAAAATTACATCGCATGCCATGGCCAACAAGTGTTGGATGCCAAATCTAAATAGAGTAGATGTAATTTTCACTAGATTGGAATATGTAATACAGAAATGGACTTTTAAAACATCATGGGAAATAACTGCCTTGCCTCTAATGGCAACATGCTCCTTTAACACCCAATACACAGATCCAATAGACTAGGAATCCATGTCACAGTACAGATTTGATTCATCAGTATATATATATATATATATATATATATATATATATATATATATATATATATATATATATGTTATACATCATTATAGTTTAAATGGATGATTGGCTGTCTTTCCTAAAAACTGTGGAAAAGTTGTATTCCCTATTTCATGTTTATTGCTCACCAAGGGAGTAGTACAATAGAGGGTTCTTGTTCTTACAGACTTTAAAAGAAATGAGGCTTGTTTAAAGTTTATTTCAACAGGCAACTTCACCGCAAGTAACTGTTATAACAAACATGCTTAAGGCTTGTACTAGACTGTAACTCTGGATAAACATACAGTTGCATATCTTCTGTGACTCACTGAGTACCCCAGATATTCTATATTCTACATCTGTGAATACCAGTTTCATCTTTAATGAGTTAATCTAAGGAAAAAAAAAAAAAAACAGCACTCGAGAGCGATGACTGAGAGATCACACTTAAAATCTAAGAAAGTTTTTAATGAAATTAAAATAAAAAATAATAAATTTCTATCGGGTCATAGGGTATTCAAAAAAAAGATTTTCTGTTCTTTTTTTTTTTTTTTTTTTTTTTTTTTGCCTACTTACATTTGAGAAATCTGAGATGAAATCAGATTTACCAGGAACACCCTTGTTTGGGATTTGGATCTATGCTAACCCACTATTATCTTGTTGAGCCCTGAACTATCCCCTGGTTATTCACACAAGGCAAGTTAAAAGAAAGACTGGACCTGAATTTTTAAGCTGGGGGCAAAAGAAAGTTCAGCAGGTCACCTAGGAGAAAAACTATTTGGTTTGCAAGGAAGGCTGCTAACTGCTCTATCCCAGCACGGGTGGTTACTGTGGGGAGCCAAGCTGGAGTTAACTTAAAAGGGAATTAATTCATCTCCCCTATTTCAGCAAGGGGGAGAGATTTTTGTGGGGATCCTGGCTGTTTGAGATGCAGAGAAATCACTAGAAATGTCTGCCTGCAGGGATCTCAGGTGCGTTCACCTGCTGGCTGCAGGCTGAGAGGAGGGGACCCAGCAGGCTCCGTGGAAGTCTGGAAGCCACTACTATCAATTGCTCTTGGGGGATGCTTTGATTTCCTCTAGGAAAAAAAGATAAAGGAGGGGCTCATGGGGCCAGGGCAGGTGGAACCTTGGAATATTTTCTATTTATTTCTCCTGAATTCTTTCTGTTATTTGGCTTCATCATTCATTGAAGTTTCTTCCTATCTGGTTTAATGTAGGGCCAGGGCTTGTTTGTTTTTGTTGTTCTCCTTGATTTCCTGGAAAACTGACAAACAGTCTAAAGAATGGGAGTGCCTGCTTTGAATTAAGCCCACTGAGTCAAATTACTGATTGCAAAGGCAGCGGTTAGAAACAAGCCGATTTTGATTCATGTTAGAAAGAGGCACTCATGGTTCCAAAGCAAGGCAAGGAGCAGAGAGAACATGGCTGTTACTTGGTTGCTCGCACAGAGGCAGGAATAAATTGCTTGTTTGTTTAACAGCTTTTGAAAGTAGCAGATAGATTGCTTTTGGTGACTAAATGTGGTTATGAGAGGTTGAACAATTGGAGTCATTTCCATAATCAGCAATTGCTGTTGCTGAAATTAGAGAGAAAAGTAAGTGATAAATAAAGGGAAAACATGTCTGGCAGGAAGCATTATTCAATCATAAGCTATCCCAAATGGTTAAAAATGTAGCTTATATTACACTCCTGTGAATTTACAACAACACGGAAAAAAACAGACCACTCAATTTCACAGTTCCAGGGAAAAATGAAGCTCTTTCTGGAACTTTTACTTTCCCAGCAATGTGTTTGTGATGCATTCCAGATGGACAAGCCTTGAAAAGTGACAGTATCCATCTATTTGTGAGAATGAACACAGAGAGAGTGAGAGTTTTCACATCCCTGTCTCTCTAAAACATAAACACTGGAAACCACAAATGAATCCACTTAATCCAATTTGGGAGGACTCCTCAGGACGAAAAGCTTTATCAGTTATCATCAAAGCATCCAGTCTAATTCTTGTTCCCTCCAGTCTTGGCGGGGGGGGCGCCAGGGTGGTTGATGAAATGAAAATAAAATAAAGCTAAAGGCAGTTGTTTGGATGGAGATATGCAGCTGATATTTTAATGTGTGGGTGATACAAGGCTGAAATACGTCAGTGGTATGTTGTGAGTTGAATTAAAATATAAAAAGATCTTGACAAATTGGAAACATGATCTAAATTTAACAGAATGGTATTTCATGGAAACAAATGTTAGCACTTGAACTTGGTTTCAGAAAGCCCTGAGTGTGGGATAGAGGAGACACTGTTTAGCAGGAACTCGTAAAAGAAAATGTCTGTTGTTTGCTAATCAACTCCAGAAAAAAAACAGGGTCACAGGAAGAGCTGCTGTGACGTGATTGCAGACTGACTCAGGAGAAGAGAGAAATGTGTTAACTGAATAAAAGGGAGGTAACAGTTCTACTCTGCTGGAGGAACTGCAGCCAAACCTTCGCATAGCCCTGCCCTCTTGCCACAGTATGAGAGGAATCCTACCGAAAGCCAATCCCTCCTCTGGGTGTTTGAATTCTACCTAGCCTTCCCTTCTAGGCAACCTTCTTCTGGCAGTCCCTTCTTCTCGCTTCTATGCTGGTAACTCCACCTCTTTCCCAGTTCCTTATCCTCAGCATTTGGTCACACTCAAGTCTTTCTCATCCTAAAAACCCCTCCCAGTGCCCTGCATTACCCCTGGGACTGCCATCCTCTTCTCCCTTTTGCCGCTGAATCCCTCAGAGTTGCTACCTCCCCTTCATTGCTTCCCTGTAATCTTCACCCCACCAGGACTTCTGCCCCTCCCTGGAATGGCCCTTCATTAAAATCACCTGTAACTAAGGGACAGTGGCCAGCCCTTATCTTCGTTGGCTGCTGGACAGCATTAAATATCATTGACCAGTCTTTCTGGAATGAGTTTTCTTTGGGTTTCCCAGACACAGCCCATACTGGTTCTTCTCCACTGGGAGCTGCCCATTCCCAGTGTTGTTAGTTGTTTTGGTTTTGTTAGTGCATTTTGGAGGATCCTTCTGCTCTGTTCAAGCTTAAAGTTTTGCTCTTTCTCCAGGTCCCTGATCCCCTTCCCCATGCTTCTTCCACAGCAGGTGGAGGGAGTTCCCTGGATGGAAACCAGAGGTTGAGTCCCTGCTTCATCAAAGGGGCCTCCCTGCATCGCCTCACAGAAATGCCCACCAAGGAGGCAATGCCGAGGAAACAACAGAACTCCCTCATCTGGGACCCATAACAGAACAATCATCTGTCTTCATGCAGCAGTGGTTTCAAAGAGTTAACAACACTGGAAACTTTGAAGAAAATTCTGCCATAAGGAAGCATTTTTGAGCTTAAAATAGGGAAGAATAGAGACCCCCATGTTCTACAAAAGCTAACCCTGGGCTCTGCAGAGAGGGTCCTGAAGAGAATCAAGGATACACAATGGAGGGTGGAGTAAAATGTTGCCACAGAAATGCGAAACAAGCTAAACTGGGTTGGAAGAAATAAGACCACTGGGTCAGCCGGGGAAGGATGACACTTGGGAGACCATTCCACCCTGAGACAGAGAAGTGGCAGCCGTTCCTTTCTGTATTGGTTATGGCCACCATTTATTATTTAGCACTCAGATGTGCCAATAAATATTTATGTTTGAGTGACTGAGATTCTGACTTTGCTACAATCTCTCTCCACCCCTTCCTCCTTAGGAACAGAATTTCTGGGTATTAGCTAGGTTCACAGTGGTCCATGAAAAAGACATTTTTCCGGTATCTCTTGAGGTTCAGAATGGCCATGTGACTACATCTGGGGTTCAATTAAAAGTAGTGGGTGCAAGCATTGCATTTACATTGAAAAGATTTGCTCTTCTAAATTTCTTCCATCTCATTAAGATGTTTTCAAACACACAGAAAAATTGAAACATACAGTAATCACCAAAACACCTACAACCTGTATTTATAGTTATTAACATTTTGCTCTACTTATTTTATACGTCTATTATTTAAGTACACTTCACCCCAAAAGTTATTTTATATGTTTCCAACAATCCCAGAGTAGATATGATCATTTTTGTTTCACAAATGAGTAAGCAGCAGGCCAGAAGTACAAGTAACTTGCTTAGGTCACACTGACAGTAATTAGTAGAACCCCATTTTGAACTCAGGCCTTTCTCCAAAATTTTTGTTTTAACTTATGAGTTTCCCATCCCTTGGACTGCCCACCCAGGGACCTCTCAGGGCTTCCGAGGCTTTGGGGGCATAAACCACCTTTCATTTTATCAGTAGTTGATATTCCAGGGATATTGTAAAAGGAGAGTTCTGAAGCTCAGCTCAGCTCCTGAGCTAGAAAAGAGAGAGGAACTCTGAACCATTAGGGAATAATAACCCTGCATTCTGTGATGCTGCCTTTGGTTGTTTCTCCTTTGTATTCTGATGGGAGGATAAAAACAGCTCTGCAGGATGGAGCTTCAACAGAGAAGAGAAACTATATTTTGCATTTCCACTACAAATATTTCTCTGTGGGGATAAACAATTCCATTAAATAGGGTATCCCTTTTCCCTCTGATTAATTTGAAAGAAGTCAGAATCTTTCTTCTTTCTTTTCTCTCTCTCACCCAAAATCAAGAATTGGACGCTTAACCAACTGAGCCACCCAGGCACCCCATCTCTCTTCTATCTTGAAATTGAATGCTTTTCACTATACTTCCTGCTGTGTCTAAGACCTATTTTGCATAGGTCTGCAGGCTGTTATACACTTCGGGGTTTGCCCAACCTCCCTCTGATGGACAAAATTTCTGAAGCTCCTTCTTGGAGTCTCATCAAGAATGATGACTCTCAGCCACCTTAATATCACGATGGAAGCTCCCAGAGCAATTCGCTTAGTAATTTACTTTGTGATACGTGCTGTGGACATAAAACTTTTAAAAGTAAAGCTCAAGTCCCAATATAAAGATCTGAAAAGAACACTTTCAATCTGTTGGTACTGACTGTTTTCGATCAGCCCAACTGCCAGGGGTGACCCCTGGGATGGGTGGCCTCACACAGTCAGGAGCAGCGGCTCCTCTGGATGCAGAGCCCACAGATTACCACATTATCATCTCCCAACTGAAACCAGAGTTCCATTTAACAAGCTGACAGGAACAACAGGACCACAAAATAACAAGCAGATACATGGTGTGGTATTTGTCATAGATAAAGGGCTGAGCTTGAGTTTAATGCTTCTAGAAGGTTTTGGAGGACATTCAAATCATCTGCTCCAAATAGTTTCTTCTCACATTTCTCTTATTTGGAGTTGCCATTTTGACACTTTAACCTTCATTTGGTGGCAATCTTTTGAAGACACCAGAAAGGCCATTAGAGTCTGTGGTGATTTCATTGATATGTCTTATGTTTCCACATGTGCACTCTACTGAAATTCTTAAGGGCGGGAGCCAAATTCAATTCTACTTTACTGTTACACCTTCCTAAAGCTAAATTTACAAATTGCACACAAACACGCACACGTGTTTGCAATAAGACTTTCCGCAAGAACACAAAGCCTCGTTTCTGTATGGTTATAAAGTAAGCATAGAAAGAGCTTAAAAAAAAATTCTAATCCAATCATAGCTGTCTTATTGCCCATATGATATAAAATAGGATTTTTTTTTTTAATCAGTCATACCCATTGCCATTTTAGATTTGGTCTTCTGAGAATATAACATCTTGTATTTCTCTATTACCTGTATACACAAATTAAATTTGAAAAGAAAAATATTATCTTTCCTGTTTTCCTCGGAATGTGCAAAAGCAGCCAATACAACATGAAATATGGCATGTGTTAGGAGAATTAATTTTGGGATGTGTCTGACAGTATATATGATGTGGACACCTTATGCCAGCAAAAACTAAAGAGAAACTATTTTTTAAACCGAATATCATATATATTTAGAGGAAGTAAATGCCCTTTTACTTTTATATATAAATTTTTATAAAAATGAAATCTCTATAACTGTCAAATCTCCAGTTAGCCTGAAACTCTTCAAATACTGAAATGTGTGAATGGACCTCTAATTGCTTTTTTATTGTTTGTTAGGAGAATCACATTGTAGGAGAACATTCTGTCAAAGAGAAGTCTTTCATTTGGACGGTGCTTTTATTTCCCTTATCCCCAGAGCTCTTACAGAACTCTTTATCCAACTTGCTCACTGCAAGCTCAGTTTCTTTGGCCACCATGATCTGGAGTTCTATTCTAAGTTTTGAATTTTGCAAACACTGTTCTACTTCCATTTAAATATATATTTCTATCACACACTAAACATTCTGAGGGAGACTCTTTGACACAGGCTGCAAGCGGCTTGCTTCCCTACTGCTTAACAGAACAATCTTGAATAATACGTACCTCCGTGATGCGCTCCTCAAGTCTGTAGCAGGAATGAAACACTCTAATTGCTATCAGTTATAACAGCAAATTCCCGGCATGTTTCCACTAAGTAAGGGAACTGAAAATACAACAGCTCTCCGTGTTTCAGCAACAAAGAGTGAGTGCTTCGAAGCTGAAGAGAGGATACCCAGAAGAGCTGGGCTTAGGGAATTTCTTTTCAGAAACATTTCTTATGTGAGGAAGGCTGCAAATTGCTTAGAGTATGAGGTATTTGCAGCCAGACAAAAGGAAATGATTCTAACACCACTTAACAGCTGCTTGCAGCTATGGCCCAAGGAGGCCTGGGAGCAAGCTGTACTTAAATCTTGGCTGCTGGCTGATTCTTGCCCAACATGGTCCATGAGACAGGCTCTGAAGTGTCCTATCAGGGTTGAGTATGACAAGATTACAGTATATATATATATATATATATATATATATATATATATATATATATCCAAATATATTTGAAGAAACACACTATGAATGGGGGGGCAGATGGAAATGTACATGGAGGGATAGTCTCTCATATGGAATTTTTTATACGTCAAGAAAAAGTTAAAAATAACATAACTAGGGATACTGGAAACTTCTCAAGTATAAACTAGGTATTTCTTCAAGCATTATGGTATTCCTTCAAGCATTCTGATAAATATAGCAACCATTGGGGAGAAAAACTTCCCTTCTTTTCTTCTAGGTTCTTTGACTGGTCTAATAATCAAACTGACATAAAACAGATTAATAGGAGAAAAAAAAATTCGTATGTACAGAAGCTAAAAAAATGAAACTCAAAGTGGGTAAAGCAAGCAGCTTTTATACATTTTAGACAAAGAAACAATAAATTTGTGAAGAATTGACAAGACAAAGATGTTTGGGTTTGGAGTAGTAAGTTACTAAAAAAGTAACAAGGATTGTTTACACAGCCTTCTTAGCCCTGAATTCCTTTTCTCTGGTAATAATGATGTCTCCGCCTCCTGGTAGGGGTGCCTTTTACGTGGGAGATTTATTTCCTGCTTTTAGGGGACAAAGGAGGATCAGAGTGTCCTTTTTGCACTGGCTGTTTCTTAAGGAACTCTAATTTAAAATAATCAATATGCCTGAGTGGCCCATGTGGAGGCAATCTGCCCTGAGCCCCATCATAACTAAAAGCCTGATGGTTCAAGGATTAAGACAAACATGGCAGGTGAAGAATGACAAGAAGGAAAAAAAATAAAACAACTTCACAGTTTTACAACTAATTTCTAGATTAGTCTCTTGGATTAAACATGGATCGTTCTATATACTTACATGCATGCACACATGCATGTATATACAAACACCCACCCCCCACATACACACACCACATACACGCTACCTTTACTCTCACAGCCATCAAAACCCTGCAACCTTCACTTTCATCCTCATTCCCTAGCTGAACTGGGCTACAGAAGAGAGGGAACATTTGGGCTCTCAACCTGCTGAGAGCCCAACCTTAGCTCTAGGCGCTCTGTGTGCTGGAGCCAGTAGCAAGGCCCAAGCCATCTGAGGAGCTGGAATATGTCTCATGCACGTTTGCTTACCTGGGGGCACAGACAGAGCCCTGCCATGAGATCCTGATGGGTCTCTTTCATAAACAACTGAGTATAGGGGTGAAAGGAAAGCAAACCTGGGTTTATAAGCTTATAAATAACTACTCAATTTGATACAGTCTTTCCTTGTCTTGCATTATTTCTCCTTTCACCCAGTACTAGCTTTTGAAGGAATCATTGTCTTTCCTGCTTTCTGGCCTTCACATAGGTCCTGCTTCCCTGCTTGTCCAGTAGTCACAATTTAGCTTTAAAGGTACAGCCTCTGAAGTTAGAAAGTTTGGAATTCATTTCTTCTCTGTTGGTCTCCCTCTGCATTGCCATGTGTTGGTGGGAAATGATAGAAAATTCCCTTGAAGACTGGCTGGCATGCCCCAACAGGAAATTTGGCAGAACCCCAATGTTCATAGCAGCAATGTCCACAATAGCTAAATCGTGGAAGGAGCCGAGATGCCCTTCAACAGATGACTGGATTAAGAAGCTGTGGTCCGTATATACAATGGAATATTACTCAGCTATCAGAAAGAATGAGTTCTCAACATTTGCTACAACATGGACGGCACTGGAGGAGATAATGCTTAGTGAAATAAGTCAAGCAGAGAAAGACAACTATCATATGATTTCTCTCATCTATGGAACATAAGAACTAGGATGATCAGTAGGGGAAGAAAGGGATAAAGAAAGGGGGGGTAATCAGAAGGGGGAATGAAACATGAGAGACTATGGACTATGAGAAACAAACTGAGGGCCTCAGAGGGGAGGGGGGTGGGGGAATGGGATAGACCGGTGATGGGTAGTAAGGAGGGCACATATTGCATGGTGCACTGGGTGTTATACACAACTAATGAATCATCGAGCCTTACATCGAAAACCGGGGATGTACTGTATGGTGACTAACATAATATAATAAAAAATCATTATAAAAAAAAAAAAGGAAATTTGGCAGAGTTCCTTTAGTAATGGCTTTTGAGGGCCATTTAGCTCTAAGCATATAAAGTATCCCTATGTGTCACACATTGCTTAGAATTATTTAAATATTTACATGTAACGAATTTAGTAATCTGTAATACCATTTGTTATATGACATAGTCACTAAGTATTGGGTTTGCTATATTTAAAGTATTTGAATTATATTATTTTGAAAACACAGATTTTAAGTATGGACAAAACTGGTTATTCAGGTGATCTAACAGAAGACAATGAGTCAACATTAGAGAGAGCAACGGCAGAAAGTTGCTACTCTCCCTCCTCCTTAAGGCTGAGGGACAAATGGAGGAAGTGTAATTATTAAGTTACCAGAACCAAAGGTAAGAGATGGGATCAAACTGCCTCCTAATTTATCTTCCTATTGCACATTGTGGGTTAGTGGAATAACCTAAGAATTTCAGGGACAAATATAGGACACAAAACGGCATGTTATTTAATTCATATAATGTACTTAGAATAGAATCCAAAGTGTTATTCTTTTTCTTCTGACTTATTATTCTTATTAGCTGTTCAAAGGTTCTGGTACTTTTTGATCTGACCTATAACTCTCCTAGGTCAGCAAGCTAGAGCTATGGATAGTTACACCAAGGAGAAAAACAAAAAACAAAAAACACTCAATTGGCAAAGGAGAAAACTTCCTGTGAGTAGTTAAAGAAGTCTGGGGATGGTTTTTGAGCTTTAGAACCATACCGGGAATTGGTTAAACTGTAGAACCTGCCAGTATGGACCCTGATGCAGTGGGTCTGGGGTAAAGCTCAGGACCAGACACACTGATTCGTTGTAGATGGTCTGAAGACCTCACCTCGTGACGTATACTCATTGTGACTGGAACTGAGGAAGAAATGATCTTCCATTAATCTTGACCTGCATATTTTTTTTTTAATAAATGAAATAGAGTTGAAGAGAAGTAAAAGTATCAAAGGACATCAAACATAATATTTTTTCATGAAACTTTAATTTTCAATTATATATGAATGTGCGTACTGGGTGGATGTAGTGAATTCCTTACTATGCATCGTAGAAGAAAAGTTGAAAAAAAAACTTTGTTCTAGGGAACTCATAGCACTCACATCAAGTGACATGCACTCACAAGACATTCTAAACTCTGAAGCCACCTAAAAGCTTAGGATTAAAGAAAAGGGTAAGCAGGAGGAAGGGAGAAAAGACTAGTGGGATATCAACTGGTATAAAGAACAGAGTTACCAAGATATAAAGAAAGAACAGTCAGTGGGCTATAACCAAAATCTGACCCATAATTAGAGTGACATGCATGTGAAATGCTTAATGAATGGATCAGGGACCATGGAGCTCTGACAAATGGTAGAGGAAACCTAAATTTAAAAGAGGTTTTACATTCTAAACAGCTATTATTACCAGTCCCTCCTTGGTCTCTCAATAAATTTCCTTTCTGCTGGAATTCTTCATGCTTCCTCAAAGCTTGATGGTGATTTTTTTTTTCTTTATTTACTTTGGAAAGGCAGAGGAAAATTGTTTCAGTATGTTCTTTAAATTAGCTTCCTTGAAGTGTTTTCCTTGCACACATTAATTATAGCTCCCTCGAGGGGCTGAAGTACCATATAACACACTGTAAGTCTGCTCCCCAATCTCCCTTCTCCAATTCAAGTTGCCAATTTTCCCTACAATCTGGGATCTGTATTAATATGTAAGCAAGAAGTACCTGGCTGAGATTCTTTCAACTATAAGAAAAGAAAATGTGCCCATCGGTGCTTGAGTACACCAAACTTAAAATGAGCAGCCTGTGGCCCATAAAATGAAGTAGCTAGATTAAATGACCTCTGAGGTCCCCCCTTCTAACTCAAACACACTCCAAAGAGAGTTTCATTTAATATCTTGTAGTACAGAGAAGAGATCGGTAGAACTTTGATGAGGCTAAGTGATTCTCATTAGTATGATCTGGTTAGAATTCCAGAGGCTCTCAAGAAAATAATACATGTCCAAGAGTCTACACTGGAGCTGTCACTGTACAAGACGCTCAGATATGGTAGTTAGTCCAAGAAAGTGTAATTACGTTTTCATTCCTGAAGACGGCAGGTTTTCTAAAGTGACCACGACACAATATTATGTTTCATCCCATAGCCACAAGTCACCGAGGGAGAAAAAAATATATATAGTTAAAGACAAAATATAGCTCTAAAACAAAGTTTTTCAAATTCCTGTCTTTCCAGATAGGGTTAAAAGCAACGGCAGCTTTGAGAATCAGAGTGGTTCATTCGCTGACCAGGTGGAACTGGAGGTTTCTTAGGAAATTTTAGGAAAGAGGTATAGGAAGAGATTCCAGGCCAAACTACTTATTAAACAATTCCTATGCTTCGGAAATATAGCAGGTGTTGTATATGGGTTACCCCATTTCCTCTGCTTGTCCCTATGAAGTAGGTGCGTTTACTCCCATTTTACAGATGGAGAAATTTCAGCTCAGTGTCAGCCAGGGTCAGAGGCAGATTTTTAATCCAAGTAATAATTCACTCAACCTCAGGCAGCTTGAACCAGAAGACAGGCCTGTTAGCTTTACGAACATCGAGTGTGTGACCTAACAACATGCAACATGCAGATGGTTCCTTAAAATTCATCATCTTTCCCATTCTTTTACTTAATTGGGTTCAAAGCTCTGGGCAGGTTCTCGCTGTCAGAAATCCTCTTCTCTCAGTGGCTTAAGCATTCACTGAGCTGGTTCCAAAAGGGAACAGTACTTAAGAAGAGTTAGGCTGAAATTCTTGAGGCACACAACAAGCCCCACCAAGCCTTCACCCTGACACCTCCAGCTCTTAACATACGCCCTTTGCTGATGAGATCTCATTCCCTCACAGTACCAAAATCCATGGCTTATATACCTCTCTATACACCTCTCATCCAGAATATTAAAAAAAATAATAATAATAATCTTCGACACTGATTTCTCTTTGACGTGCTAACCCAAATCTGCAGTGGCACAACCTACAGGCACTACAAATCCATCATGCCAGCGGAATTCCCCACCCTTCCTCAGGAAGCTGCACTTAGGTCTGAAATCACTGTTTCACTAAATGACACCACCATTCACCCACTTGACTCTAGGCAGTGTTCTCCTTAATAGGCAGACTGACACATACAAAGCAGGAGGCAAATTAAAAACAAATATTTGTTGCCACCTGACTGCAGACCTTCATCTCTTGGCTGAAACATTGCAAAAAATCTCTAAATTCCCTAATAGGAGTCTCATCTATTTCAGCACATTCTCCACATTCCTGCAAGTGTTCCCTCTCTGAAGATACACTTTTGATCATGTTGTTTCCCTGCTCAATGGCTTTCAGTGGTTTCTAGGGAACTTTAACAGTGGCTTGTAGCTTGGGTTCCAAGTTCATGCATGTACATACTTTTGCATAAAAGTGACTATGTGTGCATGGTGTTCTTGGGAGAAGTCTTTGAGCTTTCTTTCAGCAGATCCTAAAGTGGACAGTGCTTCCAAAATAATGAACAAAATGCAAAACAAAAGCAGACAAACAAGAAACCACTGGAAATCAACAGTCAAGATCCAACCCCCACCCTTTTGGGGGGGGGTATACAAAACAATTTGCCATCTAGCCCCTGACAATCTCTCCCATTTCTCACTACATATAACCCCAGATCCAGGCTCATGTCATACTTAATTTTGCACTATCTCCTATCTTCCTTCTTTGTCTTTGGTATTTCTATTCTTTATGCCCGGGTTATTCTTTCTCCATTTTCTGATCCAGCAAACTCAAGACATAGTTTGAGAATCACCTTCTCAATGACCACCGCCCACACCCGCTACACTCCCGAGCAACCAAGACTGATCACTCCTTTCTGGACCATGTACTTAGCTCCATTCTAGCACTTACCACATTGTATACAATTATGTATTTACGTGTGAGCCTCCTTTTCGATGGACTTCTTAGTGGCAGAAACAGAACATTAATCTATTTCTTCCCCATAGCACTCCAAAAGTGTTCACTGAATTAATTAACAAATACTACAACGTATGATAAGACATTGGGACTAAAATCTTTGCAGAATAGTTTGAATTAAAAGAGCAGTTTTAAGTCTTGAGAAGACTTATGAAAGAAATACAACATACTTGGAGACAATGTTATGTCTCCATATGCTGTTTTTTTAGTAATATAGATCCTGATGTTAGTTTTAAAAGAGCATTATTGAATGGTATGTTGGCATACTATATATTTATTCTCAATGAAAAAATTAATTTTCTTAGTAGACTGTCTGATATCTCTGCTAAACCCCATTCACCAAAAGAGAAGTAAGATATTAGTAAATGTCACATACAAACCAGGTCGTTGCTACTGCTGACTTGAACAAAATGTAGACATAATTATCCTTACACCTCTAAGAAGGAACAAGGGGAATTTCCCCCAACCCCAATTATATTGTATATATGGTGATAAACAATATTTTATCCTTTATAAAGTCATCACTTTCACCAGTAACTCTTGCCTATTTGTTTCTCTTTGATAATATTTTCACTTCTATTCTTTCAGAACAGTAGAAATAGCAGGTGACACACACACACACACACACACACACACACACACACAGTAAAACTAGGAGAAAAACAACAATATGGGGAAAGTGAAATGGAGGGAGAAGTGAGGTGAGGATTGGAAGAGGCCCAAGGAAGAATTCAGAGACACAGCCAATGGAGTGAGTCAGAAGCTGGGCATCTGGGCAGGCAGGATGCCTCTGTGAATAAATTAACTATATCTCATGTCCCCATCACAAGGGATGAAAGGGAGACCGGCGGAGGATCAAAATCCAGAATCTGAGGGATATGACAATTATATGGGGGTAGAGTCCAGGTAAACATGACTGGGGTAAGTCCAACAAAGAGAAGAGAGATGTACCAACAGTTGTAGAACAATAATGACTAGAGGAAGTAATATTCAGGGAAGTCCCCTAGAATGTTAGGCTAGGAGAGAATCCTGGTCCCATTCATTTGCTGTCCAGGGGAGAAAAATGGATGGTGGAAAGGTCAAGTAAAATATTCAAGGTCATACATGTCATTCTGTTGCTACGAATTCTTCTCCTTTCTCATCTTTGATCTTCTCACTCTTGCTTACTGAATAAAGTCCAATTCTTTAGAATGGCACTGATGCCTTGACTATCATTTGACCTCACAGTTCTCTTCTCTGGTATTTCTCAATTTTACTTCAATATGTCCTGTGCTTTTTCCTGCCTCTCTTCATCTTTCTGAATGGAATGTTCATGTTCTTCTTTCTGAATGGAATGCCTCTCTTCCTTCTATCTACTTCTTGAAATTCTGGTTCCAAGAGCCAGTTTAAGAGCCTCGGAGTTTAAAATGTCCAAAACATTTTCTTGAATCCATTCCCTTCCAAGAAATGGTTTTCCTTATTTTAAAACCATATATCTCTCTGTGGTATTTCTCCTATGCAAATGTCACCTTGTATTATGACTTTTAAGAGTCCTCATAATCAGGTGGTAAATGTTTTAACAATGACAGAACTGTCTTAGCAATTTTTGTGCACTGTGCTCATGGCTCAGAGCTTGTATGCATTAAGGGTCTAACAGTGTTTGCTTAAGGAATGAATAAATGAATGCAACTATTAAATCTCAGCACCCATCATATCTCCTATCTATTTCTGTGTTTATCTGCATTTATTTTTTTATGTGTTATGGGGGGTCTGGAGGTTATGTCAAACTTCTTACTAGGCCTAAATGTGCATAATATAACCACTGAATACAGACTATGTGCCATATCCTATGCTAAATGCTTTATACATATAATCTCATTTTATTATTTACAATCACCCAGGCTGATTAATAGCTATTACTATTCCTACTGTATATGCAAAGTAACCAAGGTTTAAAGAGATTAAAGAATTTGCTCTAGAGTCATGCAGATATTAAATGGCATTGCCAAAATTTGAAAACAGATAATTTCAAAGTCTATGATACAGCACACAAATTATGAATTTAGCTCTACTGTTGTGGAATTCAACTCCACAGAACTTTCTTTAGTTGTATACACTGACACGTAGTATATAGTGTACACATCAGTATATACATATTATTTTAAATGTGTATATAGATATGCACGTGCAAATATGTTCTAATTATATTCTGAACATAATATTCTAATCAGGCACAATCATTTATCAAAGCAATGTTCCATTTTTAGTTCTCTCATAAAAATCATTTTATAAGAATAAATTCAATGAATAATGCCAATTATATGATAAAATACATTCTGATGTTTCCTATTTTTACATGAATGAGTCACATAAACCACAGAGATTAGGATACAAGTAAAATACAGAAAGAAATCTATGCTTAGCAAAATTTGACTCTATCCAAAACCACTTAATTAACGCCAGGTTACAAAATGCACACTGAATTTCAATCAAAAGCCAACTTTATAACCCAGTCAGGAGCCTACCCAGAACCTGGTTTGTTCAAGGGGAATTGGAAGAGGTAGACACAGTCTCACAATCCCTCACATGAGTTCAGTGACTGCTTGTACCACACACTAACTTCTAGTTTGTTTGCTTAATTTTTTTATTTATTTGAGAGAGAAAGAGAGAGCATGAGTGTGTGAGAGAGAGAGAGAGAGAAAGAGAGAGCACACAAGCAGGGATGGGGGTAGAGGGAGAAGCAGACACCCGCTTAACAGAGAGCCTGACACGGGACTCGATCCCAGGACCCTGGGATCATGACGTGAGCCGAAGGCAGATGCTTAACTGACTGAGCCACCTAAGTGCCCCTAACGTTTAGTTGTTCACCAAAATCTCTAACTCCCCTCTTTCTGGACACTCAATTGGACACTTCCCAGTTTGCCTTGCAATTTTAGTGTAGCCCTGTGATTATATTCTGACCAAGAGAATGTGAGGGAAGATCATAAAAACTTTCATATATGTTCCTACATGCTTGTATCCTTTCTGACAGTTGTATATCAATGCCTAAAGTAATCATGGAAGCCACACACTGATAGTAGTAAAGCTTCTATCAGCTTGGATGCCTAAAGGACAATGGCAGCAGATCTGCCCCCAACTTCTGTTGACCAGGAACAGCCACCCACACTGAACTGTGATATGAACAACTAATAAACCTCTATTGTGTTAGGTTGGTGAAATTTGAGGGATATTTGTTATAACATCTAACATTATTCTAATACATATAGCAAACTTTAAATAGACTAAGTGCTCTAAGGTTCAGGAATTTTTACTCCTAATATTATCTAAATAAGATTTTTAAAAATAGAATTTTAGAAACCATAACCAAATTATACTATTGATTAATTATAAACAAATTCAAATATGTATTTAAGTTAATTTCAAACACAATATTATGTTATTAACAGTTTACCCTCATTAGGAATTGATTAGAATTCTATGATCTGCCAAAGTTAACTATATCTTATCAGTCTTGTCCCTGGTATCTGACTTGTTCATCTGTTGTCCGCTTTTGTCTTCTTTTTTTTATTTTTTAAATATTTTTTTAAATTTTAATTCCAATATAGTTAACATTCAGTGTTATATTAGTTCCAGGTATACAATACAGTGATTCAATGATTCTACACAGTTCTCAGTGTTCATCATGATAAGTGCATTCTTTAATCCCTATCACCTATTTCACCCATCCCCCCACCCACCTTCCCTCTGATAATCATCGGTTTGTTCTCTATAATTAAGAGTCTGTTTCTTGGTTTGTTTTTCTCTTTTTATTTCCTTTGTTCATCTGTTTTATTTCTTAAATTACACATGTGAGTGAAATCATGTATTATTTGTCTTTCTCTAACTGACTTATTTCCCTTAGCATTATACTCTAGCTCCATTCATGTGGTTACAAATGGCAAAATTTCACACTTTGTATAGCTGAATAATGTAACATAATATAATATAATACAATATAATATAATATATATTCTCATACACTCTATCTATCTATCTATAGATCTACACATATCACATCTTTATCCATTCATCTATCAAGGGACACTTGGGCTGCTTCCATAATTTGGCTATTATACATGATGCTACAATAAACATGGGTTGCAGATATCCTTTCGAATTAATGTTTTTGTATTCTTTGGGTAAACACTCAATAGTATGATTACTGGATCATACGGTAGCTCTATTTTTTTTTTTTTTTGAGGAAGTTTTCCACAGTGGCTGCACCAGTATGCATTCCCACCAACAATGAAGAGGGTTCCTTCTTCTTCACATCCTCACACTGTTTCTTGTGTTTTTTATTTTAGCCATTCTGACAGATCTAAGTGTTATCTCATTGTAGTTTTGATCATATTTCCCTGATGATAAGTGACACTGAACATCTTTTCATGCGTCTGTTGGCCATCTGTATGTCTTTTTTTGGAGAAATATCTATTCATGACTTCTGCCCATTTTTTAATTGGATTATTTGTGGTTTTTTTGGGTGTTGAGTTGTGTAAGTCCTTTATATATTTTGGATACTAATCCTTTATTGTATATGTCATTTGCAAATATCTTCTCCCATTCACTAGGCTATCTTTTAGTTTTGCTGGTTGTTTCCTTCACTATGCAGAGAAGCTTTTTATTTGATGTAGTCCCAATAGTTTATTTTTGCTTTTATTTCCCTTGACTCAGAAGACATATCTAGAAAAATGCTGCTACAGTCAATGTAAGAGAAATTACTGCCTGTGCTCTCTTCTAGGATTTTTATGGTTTCAGGTCTTACATTTAGGTCTTTTAATAGTTGAATTATTCACTCATGTATATCAGTATTATTCATTCTAGTTCTATGAAAAATGCTGTTGGTATTTTGATAGGGATTCCATTAAATCTATGGACTGCTTTGGGTAATACAGACATTTTAACAATATTTGTTCCTCCAATCCACGAGAATGGACTATCTTTCCATTTATTTGTATTGTCTTCTATTTCTTTCATTAATGTTTTATAGTTTTCAGAGTACAGTTCTTTCACCTCCTTGGTTAGGTTTATTCCTAGGTATTTTATTATTTTGGGTTTAACTGTAAATGGGATTGCTTTCTTAATTCCTCTTTCTGTTGGTTCATTATTAGTGTATAGAAATACAACAGAGTTCTCTACATTGATTTTTTATCCTGCGACCTTACTGAATTCATGTGTCAGTTCTAGAAGTTTTTTGGTGAAATGCTTAGGGTTTTCTATATATAACATCACTTCATCTGCAAATAGTGAAAGTTTTACTTTTTCCTTACCAATTTGGATGCCTTTTATTCCTTTTCCTTGACTGATTGCGTGGCTAGGACTTCTAGTACTATGCTGAATAAAACTGGTAAAGGTAGAAATCCTTATCTTGTTCCTGGTCTTAGGGGGAAAACTCTCAATTTCTCACAATTAACTATGATGTTAGCTATGGGTTTTTCATATATGGCCTTTATTATGTTGAGGTATGTTCCATCTGAACCTACTTAGTTGAGGGTTTTTGTCATGAATGGATGTTGTATTTTGTAAAATGCTTTTTCTGCATCTATTGAAACTATCATATGTCTTTTATCCTTTCTCTTGTTAATATGATGTATCATGTTGATTGATTTGTGATTACTGAATAACCCTTGCATCCTGGGAATAAATTCCACTTGATTGTGGTGAATGATTTTTTTTTTTAATGTATCGTTGTATTTGGTTTGCTAATATTTTGTTGAGGATTTTTGTATCTATGTTTATCAGAGATATTGACCTGTAGTTCTCTTTTTTAATAGTGTCTTTATCTAGTTTTGGTATCAGGGTAATGTAGGCCTCACAGAATGAATTTGGAAGTTTTCCTTCCTTTTCTGTATTTTTGGGATAATTTGAAAAGAATATGTATTAACTCTTCTTTAAATGTTTGGTAGAATTTAACTGTGAAACCATCTGGTCCTGGACTTTTGTTTGTTGAAGTTTTTATATTACTGATTCAATTTCATTGGTGGTAACTGTTGTGTTCAAATTTTCCATTTATTCCTAATTCAGTTTTAGGATGGTATATGTTTCTAGAAATGTATCCATTTCTTCTAGGTTGTCCAACTTGTAGGGATACAATTTTTTTCATAATATTCTTTTATAATCCTTTGCAATTCTGTGGTGTTTGTCATTATTTTTCCTGTTTCATTTCCAATTTTATTTGAGTCTCCGTCCTCTCTCTCTTATGAGTCTAGCTAAAGGTTTATCAATTTTCTTGATCTTTTCAAAGAAGCAGCTCCTGATTTCATCGATGTGTTCTGCTTTTTAGATTCTATTTCATTTATTTCTGCTCTAATCTTTGTTACTTCCTTCCTTCTACTGGTTTTGGGTTTTGTTTGTTCTTCTTTTACTAGCTCCTTTAGATGTAAGGTTAGGGTTGTTTATTTGAGATTGTTTTTGCTTCTTAAGGTGGGCCTGTATTGCTTCCTTTCCCTCTTAGAACCACTTACTTCCCTCTTAGAACCACTTTTGCTGCATCCCAAAGATTCTGGACGCTTGTGTTTCCTTTTTCATTTGTCTCCATGAATTTGTTTTTAATTTCCTCTTTCATTTCTTTGTTAACCCATTCATTTTTTGGTCATATGCTATTTAACCTCCATGTACTTGCAGTCTTTCCAGATTTTTCTTGTGGTTGATTTCTAGTTTCATAGTGCTGTGGTCAGAAAAGACACATGGAATGACTTCTATCTTTTTGAATTTCTTGAGACTCGTTTTGTGGCCTAATATTTCATCTGTTCTGGAAAATGTTCCATGTGCACTTGAGAAGAATGTGTATTCTTCTGTTTTAGGATGGAATGTTCTGAATATGTCTGTTACATCCATCTGGTCCAATGTATCATTCAAAGCCACTGTTTCCTTGTTGATTTTCTGTTTGGATGATCTGTCCATTGATGTAAATGGGGTGTTAAAATTCCCTACTATTTATTTATTTAAATAAATCTTGTAGAAAACCTTCAGATGTCCCCTCACTTACTTATAGTCCACTTCTTTTCCTGTATGGGTTTTGCTGGCAGAAGAGCAAAAAAAGTGACCTCCAATCTTTCCTTATTTATTCCTTCTGTTATTTTGTACATAGTGTCCTCTGTACCTACCTTTCATGTTTCTTTCTCCTCTGTAGACTTTGAACTTCCATTTATGTACTGTGTTTGATTTCCTTCATGCTGAGCTCATGGTATTCCTTGGTCCCTCCCAGCTTTTGCTCTCAAAGTTCAACTTTGTTTTTAAAGAGGTTTAAAAGCACATACTTCCCTTAAAGGCACTACTGTGGTCTCATGGATGCAACGTCCCTACTTTTTCAATCTTTTTCAGCATGTCCTGACCATACTGCCTCTCCTGTCTTCTTAGACATTGGGTCTTTAGCCACCCTGACCACAAACTTACTCTCACTTCCCCCCAGACTGACTTACAGGACTGATTTGACTTTGAGCTCTTGAAAAGGTCACTTTTTCACCCTTGTGGTGTGGGGAGGGCAAAGGCTAGTTTTCTAAAAGAATGCCACAGGAAGACTATTCAAAAAGAACATTGAACATGGTTTCTCTGATGCCAACTCTTGCTTCACTTTGAAACATTCACCCTTTTGCATCAGCAAGACAAGGAACAAAGTGACTGACCTAATATCTGCTTCCCACCTGCCAAGTTTGGCTTAAAGAATAAGTGAAAAGTAAAAGGGAGCTCCTCCCTACTTAAAAATTTAACTCTTAGCCACAAATTTCAAAAATTAAGACAAACAAATAAGTACAATTATGGCTGTTTTAGGAAAAATTGATTTTAAAAAATCTATTCCTAAAACAACTGTAAATTAATATTTTACATTGCAAAAGCATAATTCTTTTTTACACAAAAGGGCCTTCAATGTTTCTAATGAATTAGAAGCTTTTAACACATGTAAAATATTACTTTATTCCAAGTATTACAGTTGGTCTTAAAACAAACCTTTCAGGAATATATCCACCTACTATCGACTGTTTAGAATGAGTTTCAGTGTATAAATTTTATACCAATTCTGTGTGAAAGTTTCAACATATGCTTGAAAATTACATTTTCCATTTCCCATTACATTTCTGAGAGGACCTTTTCCACTTTCTGCAACAATCAAATGAAGCAAAAGGCAATGAAAACTGATAGACCCACAATCCTATAGTAATAAAGAACCTTAAGTTTTCAAGATATTCATTCCCTTGTCTCAAGGCAAATGAGGCTAGAGAAACTATTCCAAGTATAGATTCTGGCTTTCTTTTTGATGCACTTATTTTAAGTCACCTAAACTTATCATGATATTGATTTTATTTGGATGATTTGAGATTAAACACACACACACACACACACACAAAGGGTATTTTAAATACACCACCTATTATAATCTATAAGTTCTTATGACACAAACTCATGCATTTAGATAATTTCCAACACTTGAACTACAGAGCATTTGGAAAAAAAAAGATTCATGCAATTGCAATGAGTTATAACCTAATAGAATATATATCATAAAGCTTGTTCAAGGATTTCACAGCAATTTTTGTTGTTGTTGTTGTTGTTGTTGTTGTTGTTGAATAAACTGCAACAACTTAGGATACTGCCTACTTTTAAGAGTATTCGGTAGGTTTGCTTGTTTTTAATTTTGTTTCATTGATATGAACTAGAAATATATAAGGGAAAGACAAAGAAATGTCATGAAGTGTCCTTTCACCAGTTCACTGGAAAACGAAAACAACCACTTTGCATTGACAGATTACAGGAGTTCCATTTACAGCTTTTAATTTACGAAGAATACCTTTTTTTTTTAACAAAGCTGAAACACTTTAACACTGAATAGTATCTTAAGTATATTTTTTAAAAATGCAGTAGCACTTAATACACCTAATTTAGGCAGAAATTAAAACATTTTTACATCAAATAATCCTATCTCCCATCAGAGCCCTTAGAAAGAAAGTTGAAAGAATATGATAAAAATATTTGGAACCTAAGTTCTCCTGTTTTTAAAGATGTTTTCTGACTACATCCATATATGCAGTAAAATGTTTTCTTGCAGGAGATCTAAATTATTCATTTAAGTAAAGTTTCCATTAAATCTCCCTTCAGGTTATTACACCAGTATTTCACTGATAATTAATGCAATACTGAAAGAAACCAGAATTGGTCTAAATTTTCTAGTACTTCAGAGCATATCCACAAAGAAGATCTGAAAGAAACTAGAAAAAGAAGAACAAAATAAATTCAAAGCAAACAAAATTAAAAAAACAGTAGAGATTTTAGCAGAACCAAATGAAACAGAGAACAGCCTAACAAGAGAAAAAACAACAGAACCAAAAGTGGGTTATTTGATAAATCTTTTTTAAATGACAAACTTTTAGCTAACACGCACCTAGTAATTCCTTGACTTTCTTCAAATAAATCATTCTGACAATTTCAGCCCTAAAATTAAGATGTGTATGTATATAATCTTCAATGGTCAGCCAAGTTATATGTTCTTTGTATGCCTATATACATATATATTCTTTGTATACCTACTTATATATTCTTTGGTTAAAAAAAATTAATGCCACAAAGGACTCAATATTTCAAAAACTCACTTTGAAGAGGCAGCCATTTAAGCAGTTTTATAGGCTGAACTATGTCCCAAAATAATATGTTGGAATCCTAACCTTGCAAAGGTAATCAAATTTTAAGACGTCATTAGGATGAGTCCTAATCCAATATGACTAGTGTTCTTATAAAAGAGAGATTTGGACACAGACGTGCAGACAGGACATCATATGAGAACACCATGTAAAGATGAGAACAATGATAGGGGTGATGCTTCCACAAGTCAAGAAATGCCAAGTGGCCAGCAAGTCAGGAGAGAGATATGGAAGATTCTGCAGCAGAGCCCTTGGAAGAAATGAACCTTGCCAAAAGCTTAACCTCAGACTTCTAGCCTCCAGCAGTGTGAAACAGTAAATTTCTACTGTTAAGCTACTTAGTTTGTAGTACTTTGTTGTGGCAGCCCTGGCAAACTAATACAGAAATCCTCAGGAAATGTTTATTCATTGTGAAAATCATGGTAAAATAAGCAGAAGGAAATGATGCTGATTTAAAAATATGGGTTGAGACATAGGCAAATATCTGCCTTCTCTTAAACCTGGAAATATCAGACATGTGTGCACAAAAGGAAGGTTGTTATGCATGCTGAGAACAGTAATTGTGCCTTTGATATAGCAGGAAAATTCCTGGGATAAAAGGTTACATCTATAACAAAGTGTTGGGGTTAGGGATATTAACAATAGCATTCTTTACTTCATATGTTAATGGTTATCAAAAAGAAAGAGAGGGGCATCTGGTTTGCTCAGTCGGTTGAGTGTTGGACTCTTGGTTTCAGCTCAGGTCATGACCTCAGAGTTGTGAGATGGAGCCCCGCGTGGTCTGCGCTCAATGGGATCCTGCTTGAGATTCTCCCCCTCTCCCTCTGCCCCTCCCCCTGCTCGCACATGTGCTCTTTCTCTCAAATAAAATAAATAAATAAAATCTTAAAAAAGAGAGAGACAGAAATAAACTAGTAAAAAAGGTCATGATTCAATAGAGAATTTTTGCTGCCACGCAAATCTGTTGGTTCCTGTCTGCTCCTGTTCTCTACACACCCAGCAACAGAACTCCCTGGCTAACTGGGAGAGATCTTCCACTGCGCAGGCTCTGGTGGGAGAAAGGCTTCACTTCTCATTAAGAAGCTAATGGACCAGGCAACCAGAGAATTGGCACATGGCCTAAACTCAGCGAATCAAAGACTCCCACTTATAACTCTGAAACTCTGGAGAATGATGGAAAGATGCAAGGATAGCTGAGAAATTATCTTTATCAGTGTGGAAATCCCAAGGCAGCCAAAAGCCATTGCTCAGTGGAGATGGGGCCAGCAGCTTTGTGCCCTGGAAGACTGTGACTATGGCTCGAAGTAGGCTGTGGGTCTTACTACCCTGTTGGATAACCCAAATTCCACTCGGTTCTCCTGTATTTCTGCCCAGTCAGTGAATACCCCTCCATATTCTTCATTTAAATTAGCCAGAGGCAATTTCTATAGCTTGGAAAGAAGCCTGATACAAATCACTAGCTGAAGTTAACTATATAAATTCCATGTGATGAAGCTAAACTCTAGTCCTACTTTCTGTAAGTAGAAATCACTTTTATTCTGATATCATTATTTATATCTGAACCTCTAATTGGGGACCATTAAAAATATATTTATAGGAACATGTTCTGCAGGTAAAATTGACCAGAAAAGTACATTACTATACAATCTGATGGATAGAGATTTTTCTTTAATTTTGTAAAAACAAAACAAAACAAAACAAAAAACATGATGTAAACCTTAGAATCTAATAAGACTGTAATTATCCCCTTAAAATTCAATTTTGTTAGATGCCCACCTTCAAAACGAATGCAACACAATCTGACCGTGATTGAAGCCTGTCTCCCGTCAGTCCATAAAAAGGCATCTGCCTTGCCTAGCCTTGCTCATCTTGTCAAGTAAGGAAAAATCTCATAATCAGTTTTTGCACTCCTAGGACTTTCAATTCTCAAAGTAATACACCAAAAACTCAAGAAAAGAATACAAACCAGGACTCTGTGGTCAGTCTATTGTAATGCCATGCAGGTGGAGACCTCATCATGGCAGCATAGGGTCAAAAAAAAAAAAAAAATCTCATTAGGCCATCTGTCTTGCAATATAAACCCAAGCCAAACGTCTATCTGTTGCCACCTTTTATTTATTTATTTTTAAGCTAACAAGGAACTAGCTACACAATTATAATTACCTGGTCACCGTAGCTGAATCAATGCGACAGAGTTTTTTCAAGGTGATTAAAAACACTGTTTATCTTGGACCAGTACAAGGTAGAATTCATCATGTCAACTGGCATTTTGCCTGCTGCCATATGCCATCTGTCATTTTCTTTAATGAAGTTTGCATCAATTTACAGGATGCACCAAATGCCATGTAACTGGTAGAATCACTTTACACAGCAGATCAATGTTTGATGTCGCTTTTTCTGTGGAAACTTACCACTCCAATCCATGTAAGGAGAGCTTTCTGAGGGTCTGGTCCCTCAAGTGATGAGAATACCAGAATAAGTTTCTCAGAAGCAAAATATTGAGAAGAAAGGTCTGAGTTCATGAACTGAGGCAAACAAACAGGAGAAATCCATGAACCTTTCAGAACTATAACTATGCTGCTAACCACAGCAGATTTAGAATTTTTGAATATTCTTTTCCCCGAAGAAGGAATTCTACATTCATAAAATGAAAAAAGGCAATGATGTCACTAACCTAATTCAAAACAAATACCACTATTAAAAAGATTAATAGCAAACATATTCTCTCCAAATGGTGTTGGTCTAATTGACTAAACTCATTTTCAATTTCTTGTGTTAAAGAGAATGATATAAGGTAAATAGTGAGATCCAAGCTTAAATTTATTTGGAAGTAAACTAGTATTTTAAAATATTTGAAAAAAAAATAAAAATAAAATATTTGAAAACTCTCCTCCTTTATCTACCAAGGTTTTTGTTTTGTTGTTTTGTTTTGTTTTTAATATTTTATTTATTTATTTGACAGAGAGAAAGACAGCCAGCCAGAGAGGGAACACAAGCAGGGGGAGTGGGAGAGGAAGAAGCAGGCTCCCAGCAGAGAAGCCTGATGCGGGGCTCGATCCCAGGATTCCAGGATCATTCCCTGAGCCGAAGGCAGATGCTTAACGACTGAGGCACCCAGGCGCCCCTCTCTACCAAGGTTTTTACCCTAAATTTTCCGACTCTTGTTTAAAAAATATGTATAAAATATATCAAGCAGAACAGAATTTAACCTAAAGTGAAATGGTAATCACTACCTTCATTTGACAGATGGTAACATTTTTTTCTATTTTCTTAAGATTTTCTTTAAAAAGAAACCAGTAAAACATTCATGATTCTGGTAAAATTTACTCCCTTCCTCACCTCTCCTTTTCCAGAGGTAAACGTTACCCAGAAATCAGTGTGCATTAGTTACACACATGTAACTTATTTTTGTTCAATTCCATGACCCCTCCTTGTCCCTAGTGCACAGAAGCAATCTGCAGCTATATATTCTCCTTTCCTCTACCCACTGCTATAGATGTTTGTTCTTAGTGCATGACACTTGCATGAAAATTTGGGGGGGGGTGCACTGTAAGCTTCTCCCCACCTCCTACACTTGTATTCTCAACCATTCCTTTTGGACATACTCACACACTACCAGAATTCCTATCCCTGAATCCAGAACTACACAGCAAGGTTGGGGTGGCTGTGGCAATTTTTTATTAAGACAACTACAAATTGCCACATCAATCAACTCCCCCTTTCATAAATGACTTCTCTATAGCATGTAATGTTGTTTGATAGCATTTTACCCACAGTAGAATTTCTTTCAAAGCTGGAGTCAATCTTTTCAAACCCTGCTACTGCTTTATCAACTAAGTTTATGTGTTATTCTGAACCCTTTGTTATCATTTCAACAATCTTCACAGCATCTTCACCAGGAGTAGATTCCATCTCAAGAACCCATTCTCTTTGCTCATTCAACTCTCTCTCTGTTCAAGGTTTATCATGAGATTATAGCAATTCAGTCATATCTTCAGGCTCCACTTCTAATTCTAGTTTTCTTGTTATTTCCACTGCACCTGCTGTTACTTCTTCCACTTTAGTCTTACACCCCTCAAAGTCATTCATAAGGGTTGAAATCAACTTCTTCTAAACTCCTGTCCATGTTGATATTTTGAACTTTTCCCATGATTCACAAATGTTCTTAATGGCATCTAGAATGGTAACCTTCTCTACAGAAGGTTTTCAACTTACTTTGCTCAGGTCCATCAGAGGAATCCCTATCTATGGCAGCTATTGGCTTATGAAATGTATTTCTTAAATAATAAGAGTTGAAAGACAAAATTACTCCTTGATCCATGGGCTACAGAATGGATGCTGTATTAGCAGGCGTGAAAACAACATAAATCTCATTGCTCATCTCCATCAGAGCTCTTGGGTGACCAGGTACATTGTCAATGAGTAGTCATATTTTGAGGGAAATCTTTTTGTCTTGAGCAGTAGGTCTCAGCAGTGGGCTTCAAATATTCAGTAAACTATGTTGCGAACAGATGTGCTGTCACTCAGGCTTTGTTGTTCCATTTAGAGAGTGTAGGCCGAGTAGATTTAGCATCATTTTTAAGGGCCCTAGGGTTTTCAGAATGGCAAATGAGAATGGCTTCAACTTCAAGTCACTAGCTGCACTAGCCCCTAAACATTAAGTCAGCCTGTTCTTTGAAGTTTTGAAGTCAAGCATTGACTTCTCCTTTCTAGCTATGAAATCCTGGCATCTTTTCTCCAATAGAAGGCTGTTTCATCTACATCGAAAATCTGTTGTTTAGTGTAGCTGGTTTCAAACTTTTCTTCTGTAGCTTCCTCATCTCTCTTAGCTTTCACAGAATTAAAGAGAGTTAGAGCCTTCCTCAGGATTAGACTTCAGCTTGAGGGAATGTTGTGGCTGGTTTGATCTTCGATATAAACCACTAGAACATTGTCCCTATCAGCAGTAAGGCTGTTTCACTTTCTTATCATTCCTGTGTTCACTGGAGTAGCACTTTTAATTTCCTTCAAAAACCTTTCCATTGCATTCACACCTTGGCTGTTTGGCATGGGGGGCCTAGCTTTCAGCCTGTCTCAGCTTTTGACATGCCTTCCCCACTGAGCTTAATCATTTCTAGCTTTTATTTTAAAGTGAGAGACATGTGACTCTTCTTTTCATTTGGACATTCTGAGGCCTCTGTAGGGTTATTAACTGGCCTAATTTCAATATTGTTGTGTTTCAAAACTGAGGAGACAGAAAGAGATCGGGCAACAGCCGGTTGACGGAGAGGTCAAAACACACAACATTTATGGAGTAAGTTTGCCATCTTATATGGACATAGTTCATGGTACCTCCAAATAATTACAATAGTATCATCAAAGATCAGTGATCACAGATCATCATAACAAATTTAATAATAATGAAAAAAGACTGAAATACTGTGAGAAATTCCAAAAGGTATTGGACATGTATTTTCATTTGGTCACTAATTTTAAAGCCATCTTTTATTTTTGCTTTATACCGTTCTGACCTTGCTATTGAACTTGTCATATACATCTATATTCCCTCCCTAACAAGACTGTAAAGTCTTTGAAGGCCAGAACTCCTAGCAATATAAGCACTATTCTCTGATCATTTTCTATTATTATCCTTCCATAACTGAGTGAGGCTTATATATAAGAAAGCAAAATCAGGCCCCATGAACATAGAAAATTAAACCAACAAATGTTTATTGCATACCTACTATGTGCAGGATATGGCCAGGTACTAAAAATATTAAAGAGGAGTAGAAGGTCTGATTGTTGTCTTCAGAGTTTACCATTTTGTTAGGGAAGCTCCGCATACACAACAAACAAGTTAAACCCTGGGTATACTTCAAGAAGAATATGTGATTTCTATTAAATTGCCAAGATGTAATAAAACAAGTTACGGATACCTTTTCTCCATAATCAGTGTATGGGAGTATAACACAATGGCCTAAAATAAGTTAACTATCTTCTAAAATGTTTATCTATATCCTTGGATGTTTTGTTCACAGACTACATCTGAGGATAATTAAAATGAATGCCAGTTTTGGAATGTTTGGACCAGATCAAATAAGTGGAAAATCTTCCAAGTGTTTAATAACAAAATTCCCAAAGGGATTCATTAAAATTGTACCATCAATAAACATTTGAGTTTGGGTTTTTAGCCCACTTTGATGGCAGGAAAAAAAGGAAGAAAGGAAGGCAGGAAGAGAGAAAATCACTTTCTGTTCAATCAGGATCTGATTCCCATCACACCACTCAAACTGCTGCCAGCAATCCACCTGTGACCTCAATATTGCTAAATCCAGTGGTCATTCTCAATCTTCAGCTTATTTTACCTTCCAACATTATTTGGCACCATCATCACTCACACCTCAAAATACCTTCTTCATCAAGACACCACCCTGTCTTGGTTTTCTTCCTGCATCACTGGTCATTTCTTCTTGGTCTCTTTGTCCAATTCTTATACCTCCCAAACTCTTAATGGGAAAATGCCCCAGGGCTCAGATCTACATCCTCTTTTCTCTATATTCTTATTCCCTTGGTGTTGTCTATCCTCAAAAATTTATATACCAATACTTATCAACAACTTTCAAATTCTATCTTCTCCCTAGACCTTTCTCCTGACTCAGATGTCCTGACATTTATATATCCTACACTTGGGTGTTTCATACTCTCCTTAAACTTGACATGTCCATAGTTGAATTCCTAAACCAAGCTTGAAAATCTGCTCATTCTGTGGCCACACCTTTTTTGGCAGATAGCAAATCCATCCTTCCAGATGGTCAGACCAAATCCTTTAGATTCATCCTTAACTTCTCTCTGACGGTTCTACCTTCAAAATATGTACAAAACCTGAACGGCTTTGCCACTTCTGTTACCTGCCATCTCGTGCCAACCACATATATCTTCTAGATTAAGGCAATAACATTCTGCTTCTCTCCTTGCTATGACTTGCCATCCTCCCCAAACAGACCAGGCTGGCTAATCTTTTAGAAACTTTTAGAAACAAATTGAATCCAATCTTGTCATTTCTTCATGTAAACAAGTGCAATGGCTTCCCAATCTACTTGGAATTAAACCCAGATATTTTACAACAGTCCACAAGGCCCTAAATAGTCAGCCCAGAGACGCTGCTCTGACCCTAAACAGCCACCTTATCTTAAAGAGCTCATCTTCATTTGCTCTCTTGACTTTATCAACAATGATCTCCAGGGGTTTCCTTGACTACTCGAGGTCACTTCCTTAGGTCCTTGCTTTAGTTAATCCCTTGGCCTGGAATGATCTTTCCCCAGATTATCTGCTTGGTTCACTCTCTTGCCTCCTTCAAGTCTTTGCTCAAATCCCTCCTCTTCAATGATATTTATTTTGACTCCCTGTTTCCTAATAATATTACTGGAGTCCACTCACTTCCCACTTAATCTACTTTTTCCTCTATTTATAGCTTTAATTAGTTTCAAGCATGCTATATAATATAAATTATTTAAATACTTGTGGTATTTGCTTGTTGTCTATTTCTCCCTATTCTCCTGATAAAATATAATCTTTATGAGGGCAGGGATCTTTTCCTGTTTTATTTTCCACTGATGTATCCCTGGTGCCTACAATAGTCCTTGGCACATAGTAGACACTGAATAAACATTTACTACATAAACGAATAAAATACTGTGAGAAACATAACAACATGAGATGGAAGAGGGTGGTCTATGCTTTTAGTCTTAGATAACTAAAATTCATGAAATTCCACAGAACTTGTTTTTATTCATACTGCTTTACATGGAAAAATGTCCGTAGTACAAAAAGATGTAAAGCTGCAAGTTTGCACATGCAAACTCATGCAGCAGTAATGATACCAAAAGTAGAGAAGTGGTGCCTTTTGTTCAAGATTAAGTTAAGTAAATAGATTTTTCTCCCCAAGGATCATGCAAAATCCTATATGAGGAAGGATTATTATTTAATAAAGAGACTCCCAGAGACCATCAATGTTATCATATTGGAAAGAATTACTTGTCATGCTGCTGAAAGAGGCATCTAATTTAGGGAGATCTCATTTGCTTATAGATTGTTTTGTTATAGATGTTTTAAATTACAGTTCTTTAGAACTTCAGGGCAAAACATGGTTCAAGTTTACCATGCACAGCAAGCATACCGACTTCCAAATCAGGGTCATGACAATAAAACTATTCAGGATAAGTGACTCGTGCTGACACTGTGTAATTGTGCAAATGCTTCTCCAACTCAGAATGTATGCTTGAAATTAATTTTATTTAATTTGGTTGCATGTCCCTCTTACCGTATAGTTATATCAGAAGGACATCACTGGCTCTTGCTGTCTAGATGAGTCTACATGTAAAGAAGGTAAAATCTCAATAAGCTAATGACAGGTCTGGAATTAACTGGAGATTTAGAAAAACATAGGTATCTGACTGGAGCTCTCTTTTCCTTTCTGGACCTGAAGCAGCATGCCAGCTTTCCACATGGTCTGGCAAGCTGGAGGCAGTGCAGACAAGCCCAGTAAACCCTGAAACTCAGCACCTCCATTTCCTGTCCCTCAGCTGTTAGGAGCAGCAGGAGAAAAGACAGGATGCCATGGCAGACTCAGCTCATGGTGGTGAGGCTGACTCTGCAGCATCTTTTATCAGTCTGCAGTGCAGTGAATGAGGAAACTCAGCTGACAATAGGAAGCCTTTACAGTGCACTCAGGCTTTACGCCTGACAACAGCATGTCTAGACTGAGTAAATGAGAAGAAACCAACAAATAAATGAAGGCAGGGGCTTATGGGTAGAGAGAACACCCACTAAATAACCCCAAAGTACTTCCATGGAGAAGATGGCCATTCTCTTTTTTGATTTAGGTAACAAAAAGTAGCCTTCTGACTGGTCCAAGCTTCAGACTCCTCGTCTCCTTCGTTCTTCCTATGTGTGATTTTTGGCAAGACTCCATCTATTTGGGTCTCATTTTCTTTACACTTTAAACAAAAGTGCTAAATACGGGCTTTTGTTTTGTTTTTTCAAGTTTGAATATTCTGTGGTTTCACAGGATAAGTCAAATGGTGAATCTTAAGATGCTACCCCTCCCCAATCATCATTTTGGTCAGTAAGCAATTGTTTATGCTTACATTCAAGAAACGTTAACCATGTAATAGTATTAGCATATTTTTCTACTCAATTTATTCTCTTCTATTTACTTCCTAGAACAGATATTTATTTCCCCACTACATTACTCTCTACACTGTTCTGTAATTGTGTAACCCCTATGAGTCCATTGAGGGCAAAGATTTCTCCATCCCTAGTGCTAGGCACATAGTAGAAACTGATATAAACACAGGTAGACTAGCAATGAAGCCTTTGTACACACATATGCATAAGTGAATGTACACATGCAGTCAGATGGAAAATGAATTTTTGTAATATACAAGTGTCCTGGCCATTCTGTCTCATTATCCTCATAATGGACCCAAAGCTGAAGAACCTCTCTTCCCCAGTAAAAAGTCAAAAAAGCATCTACTGTAACTATTTCTTTTCAGAGAGATGAATGGATATCTTTAGGTCTAACAAGTGGGCCAATTATAATTCTCCACTGGACAGCTCCAAGTAGAAATGAGAACCCGAGCTTCTTAATTTGAAGAAGTCTGCCATGATTGCTCTAAGGGATTTCATTTCTTTCCTTTCTTTTTCTCTCTTTATCACCTCCTACCCTGACCTGATTGCCTCATTTATAAATTGGGGTTTAAACTACCAAACTGAGGAAATTGTTGTAAGAAGTAAAAGCGCTAAAGCTTAGCACAGAGGCTAGCACTCATTTGCTCATCATTTCAATGAAATCAAATATATGTTTATCAAGAACTTGTGGCTCTTGGGCACTGCACTGGGTGGAGGGGAAAAAAAAAAACATGAACAAGTTGGACAAGCAGCGCTCTTCACAGAACTTCGGACACTAGTGAGAGATATAAACAAGTTATAGCACAGGTGAAAAGTTGTATGATGGAAGTACAGGGCAATGTGCAAGAGGACCCTACCCAGGATTTTTTTTTTAAGGGAGGTGATCCCTTAAACACATAAATCAGAGCAGGATGCTCCTCTTCTCAAGTTCTCCCAATCTCCCCCACTTTCCTTAGAGTAGGAGCCCACATCTTCACTATGATCTAAAGGGTTTTCTGTGACTGAGGGCCTATCACTTCTCTGACCTCACCTTACCTTCCTCTGCTTTCCTCTAGTTAACTCCAGCCACTCTGGCCCTTTGCCATTTCTTACACAAAGAAGTGCACGCCTATTTCAGGGCCTTTATATTTGCTATTTCTTCTCACTAAAATAGTATTTTCCCAGACAACCTCATAACTAGCCCCCTCACTGCATTCAAGACTCGAAAGACACCTTCCCAGTGAGGCCTTCCCTGCCCACTGTGCCTAAACTTCAACACCCCCACACTCTAACATTTTATATTTCCTATCCTGTTTCTTTTTCTTTCTTTCTTTCTTTCTTTCTTTCTTTCTTTCTTTCTTTCTTTCTTTCTTTCTTTCTTTCTTTTTTTCTTGCTTAGTACCTATCACTACTATGTATTTTCTTGTTTATTTCCTGACTTTTCCACTGGAAGTATAAGTTCCATGAAAGAAGAGTATTTTGTTTATTTTGCTTGCTATAGTATCCCCAGGCCTAGAAAAGCACCTGGCATATTGTAGGTGCTCAATCAATATTTTGTGGATGAATAAATAAGTTAAGTGTTATAATACACTTCAGCAGAAGTTTTTTTGTTTGTTTGTTTTTTTTAGTTTTCAATTGAAAACTAATTGAAATCTGAAGAATGAGACAGAATTATCCTGGCAGAGCGAATGGCAGACAGTGAGAAGGAAGTGGGGCAGAAAAGAGCATTTTAAAGAGAGAGACCAACCTACACAAAGTCTCAGAGGTAAGAAGAAGCAAAAGCATTTGAAGAACATCAGGACTTCTTCTGATCCAAATTAACAAGGGAGGAAACAGAAGATATTAAATACCTAAAGATCACACTTTTATTTTGTTTGAACCACTGGAGGGAATCCAATCCCAAATTAATATAACAAAACCAGAAGCTCACTTAAAAAATATTTCAACCGATTCCAAAGTTCAGCCTGGTGTAGGGCATATTGGAACCCTTTGATAGCTACTCTAGTGAAGACATTCTTTTCATTTTGTAAGTGAAAAAAGAAGATTAAGTGAGTGCCTCTGGAACTACCTAAGTTATTGGTAGACACTGTCCCTATATTAAGTTGGAGATCAATAAGGCTCCAGATCAATATTAGAGCTTCATGTCAGGGGCCAGTTCATGTATGTGACAGATGTAGTCAGATGGGAAAGGAGAGCAAACAACTCTTTGTTTTTATTTGAGATACCTTTTTTTTTTTTTTAAAGTTAGTCAGATATAGACAGTTCATTTTAAGCACTGGGATTCAGGGCTAGAATGTGGATGGGACTAAGGCAGTTTTATTAGAGAAAGAGGAAGCCCAGAGGGGGGAAAAGGCATGAAAAACTCAATGACTTCTAAAAACTGACATCAGTCCGACATGTTTACCACAGAGCCAGAAATCACCTTGGTAAAAACCTCAGCCAAGGTCTCTATAAACTCAAGCATTATTTCCATTATCATCCTAATTACCCTCCTCATTGAAAAGGAAGCAAACACACCCTCAGTGTAGACACAGTGTTCAAATTACGTATGTGCCCTGGAGCTTGAGAAAGGTTAGGTATGTCTCTTGGTTTTTCATGAACCTAACTTAGATTTACCCATTTGGGCTATTAATTACTAGCATTTCTTGAATGTAATTATAGTGTTTTTAGGAAATGGGTTGTTGTGCATTTTTCTATTCAAAGACATAATAGAGAGTCTAACACCTTTGTGGTATGTAAGACATGTTAGGTCCATGAATAGGTAAATGGTTCAAAGGCAAGAGAAGCAGTATTGCCGTCATTAACCATGACTCAAACTATGGTGTGGCTTCTGGGGATGGCAAATGAATTCCGAACACCTCATCAGAAAAAAATGTGGCCATTCTTACCACTTTTATGACCTGTTTAAGAGGGCTTTCTGGTGTCTTCTGTAATTTCATGGTTGACAGTATTGTTTCCTATGCCAATTACATAAGGTCTACATAATTGATTCTTACTTGAATATAGCTCCAAGAGCAATTTTATTTTCAGAGAGGAATTTTAAATGTATTTTTTCCCCTTTAAGAAAATGGAGATGATGCAATCCAACATATTTCCTTTCACTAAAGGAAATCTTAGAGGCAGAATCATTGCCCTAATACTTTGATCTTTTCCACTCAAGAGTCTGAATGCCTTTCATTCTAGTCATCTATTCACCTATTTTAACTTTAAGTGTTTTGCCATGTCGTATTTTAATCTTTAAACTATTGAAACCAAATAGCATTTAGTGGGAGGGAGCAAAGTGAAGAGCTGGGTTGGGAAGGAGAGTAAATTGTTTCTCTCAACACCCCGAGTTTCAAATCTATTTAGAAAACTATTTTAGGGGTTCCGTGTGTCATAAACTGATTATTCAGCTAGTCTCATGGACGTTATATAACAGGTATAAAGCATGGTACTTCCCTTCAGGAAATTCTCTGTTATAGTTGGTTGGTAGATGGCAATATAAAGACAAAGAGATAGCTAGTAAAATAAGGAAGTGAGAATTCCAAACACTGGGAAGATAAAAAGTAGAAGAAAGTTTCGATGACAGGACTGGAATAGTTATAAAAGCATCATTCATGCATACATTCACTTATCAAGTATTTACAGGGTACCTGTTATATTTTAATGACTAGGCTAAGGTCTAGAAACTCAGTCACAAGCCAAAGGCAAAACATAACCCTGGTAATCTGGCATAATCTTGAAGCTTGTGGGCTCAGGAAGGAGCAAGGCTGCCTGAGCTTGAATCCTTACCATGCCATTTAGAAACAGAGCCTTCTAGGGCTTTGGACAAACTACTTCATCTTTTCTGTGCCTCAATTTCCTCTTTTGTAAATAAAGACAAGAGTACTTGCCTTTTAGAATTCTTAATGAGAATTAAATGAGTTAACACGAGCAAAGCATGGTATATACAAGCACTATACAAATATAAGTCTGTGCCTTAGAATATAGAAGGAGATAGGGCAGTGAAGGGGAAAACCTAAGCAACAGGAACTTGCAATGAATTAGAAGTCCTAGAAGCTTCCCTCAGTCCCTTCACTGACTTAGATTTGTAGAGCGCTGACTCCATGAAAAAGTAGAGCATAGAAGTGTGAGCTAGAATTCTTAAAGAGTATCCCACACATCTTAAACTCAAGATGCAGGCCAGTATGCTAATAACAGCACTCTGGAGTATGGAGAAGCTTGGGGAAATTCCAAAGCCTGTCAGCACAGAAACCAAGTGAAAATATGACCCATCTTCTCATTGCCTGGTTTCCCAAACTGAATAGTGTGAGAGTTACCCTTGACTCTTCCTGAAGAGGACATGTGTGGGGTGCCAGGCCAGGGAGTTTATGGATTACCTCATCCAATTCCCAGCAATAAACCTCTGAGATAAGAATAGTGAGTCTCATTTTATAAAAGAGGAGACTGAGGCACAGGGAGGTTAAGTACCTTGTCAGTGAGAAGATTCACCAGCTCTCCTTTTTGTTTCTTAGATCTAGAGATCAAGGCTCGTTCTAGCTGAGTTCCTGAGCTTTAAGCCAACAGAGGTGGCAGAGCTTAGAGCTTAAGAACTCAAAGGTTAGAGTCACAGTGTTTGATATCTAGTGTGGTCGGTCAAGCCCATGAAAAGAAGGGAATTGATAAAGTACCCCAGCTGATTGGCTCCAAAGTCTAAGGACCTATAATCCTAGCAGAAGAGAAGTGGGAGAAGATTCCACTGGCCAGGTCCTCACCTGGGCTAATATTTTCCTCTCCGTTCCAACACCCTCTCATTCCTGATAAAGAATTATCACGAGCAATGTGTGCTGCACCCCTCCCCTGGACAGGACAGGTCATCTAGGTCCTAACTGGGGGATTTACTGGCCAAGAGCACAGACAGGCATTACACAGGTTTGTGACAAAGGTCCTGAGGAGTCACACAGCTTTGCAGCCTTCCAGGACCACCCAGGCAGGACAGGGGCACTGTGATTGCAGCTGCCCACGCTGGGCGGCAGTAGCTTCCAGCAACAAGAGGCCGCTCCAGCCTAGCAAACTGATCCTCATTATAGTGGGAGTTGTCTTTGTTTTCTAAGGACAAGTTCAGTACCCCAAATAATGCATGGTGGTCCAATGCATCAGCTGGATGGTTCCATCAGTTTTTTTCAGTTTGTCTTTAAAATCTCTGAAAATACAACTTAATTATTTCGGCTTCTCATCAGAGGCCATTGGAGGGAGGCTTTTGGAGGGAGGCTGCACGCAGCTGAGGGAGGTGTTACCACATAGCTGTAGATGAGCTAAATGCACGAACTATTCTGAACCTTGAATAGCGCTGAGCAGAGGATTTGGGGGATCTGCCCTCACACTCTTCACAGAGGTCTGTGTGTTAGTCACGTCAGAGGCAATTAGGTACAGTTCATCTCTCTTAAATTCCCTACAGATTTAGTACATAGGCCCTTGAAGGTTTTTCCCTTTCAAATGGTCACAGATTTTATATTCAAATCCGTGTTCAATGATTACTCTGATTCTGGCTGTAACCCTGCTGCACTCCTATGTCCGCGGAGGCTGAGGATGTAAAGAGTGGGAAAACAGACATGGTTCTCTGAACTGTCACATGAAAAGCAGCAGAAAATAAAAATAATTCTGCAGCATACCAGGTGATCAGAGCTGTACTGGCAGCGAAGCGATCAACCAGGCTTCCACATTCTTCCAACCCAACCCTGGGGTCAAGGGAAGACAACGCATCTCTTCTTTTAAAGACAACAGGAGACTCACTGCTCCTTGATATAAAGCTTCTTTCTCAGATCCTGTCACAACATTGAAAGTAAATTGATCCTGTGTCTCACGTCAGAGTGGGCATGCTACAATTTGCAAAAATCCCTTGGCCTGCTTTCTACCCGTTCACACACAGTTTGTATATTTATCATCCCACACAAAAGTACAATGTATGCTCTGCTCTCGGGAGGCCAACAAGAGACAGGGGTTACACAAGTTTAGTTCGTATAAAGAATTTTTGTTTTTAATCAGTTATGAATGGAGTCTGTGGCTTTGAAGGAACTTAAACATGACTTCAAGAATTTGTCTATTTTCAAACCCAGGTATATTTAAAATTATTATCACAGTTTGTTTTTCATCATCAGATTTCATGACAAGAACCAGGCTTCTGTGCTCTTGTAAGGTACTAACTTGTTTAGAAAAATTTTTAAAAAGTAATAGAAAAACACAATAACCAATTGTTTTCTGAATCAACTATACTCTGTATATACCACAATTAACCCAACAGGTTGTGATGAAAGAATAATGTAACCTCATCTTTAACAGTGCTGAGTCATTTTTCCATGAAAGGGCTAAGAAAGCAGGCTTATTTCCCATCTTTTCTCAGTCAGGTGTAGATACATTATTACAGTATTTCACCCCCTATAGCCAACCCATTTTCCTCTGAGTCACTGTTTTTCTCTTCCATGATGTAACTGGAAAAAAAAATCATATCAAATGTCAAATTTATCTATGCACATATTATATCTGAATTTCAAAAATGGTTAATGTCAATATGAGTGAACCAACAGAACATTTTATAAGACAGATCAAGTTAATACACTCTTGGAAAAATATGTTTCCTTATATTAGCCCAAAGGTCATATTCATTCCATATACAGGTAACATATGTTAAATTTAGTTAGTGAGCAACTCATTCTTATTCTGTCCACTTAAACATTAATCATAATGTCTTATCGGTGAATGCAGAAAATGCTATCATTCATGCATTTATTAATATACCTAATACCTATTTGCTGGGCGTTTACTCTGTGCAAGGTTTTGTGTTACACAGTGCATGTGGGTAAAGATAAGAATATATGGAGCTCAGAGTCCACCTGTCAGTACAACAGGAATGTACGTATGAGGAAGATGAAATCCGCAGAAGAATACAATAGTGTCATGTGAGAATCAGAGAGAAGAGATAACATCTGGCTGAAGTATGTAGGAAGTATATCTGAGGGGACCTTCAATGAAGACAGGGGTATGGTGGACAGAAAGGGTAAGTACTCCAAGTAGGAGGACAGGTATTAGGGCAGAGTTGGAGGTGTTAAAGAACAGGCTACATATGTAACAGAAGCTGCCCAGTCCAGGCACGCTTTTGAAATGGAAGAGTAGTATTTGAGCCTGGAATGATAGGTTGAATTACATATATAATTATATATATTATTTATCATAATATTACATAATATATATATTTTTTAGAGGTGGGGAAGGGCAGAAGGAGATGGACAAACTCCATGCCCAGTGTGGAGCCTGAAGCAGAGCTCAATCTCACCACTCTGAGATCATGACCTGAGCCCAAATCAAGAGTCAGACACTTAACTGACTGAGCCACCTAGGTGCTCCTTGAAGGTAAGCTGAACTTAATCCATGGCAGGTCTTGAAAGCCATATTAAAATTCTACTGGTTAATAACAAGGATAAACAATGTTTTTACTTTGGCCAAACGACTGTTTCAAAAATAGAAGCATTTGTTAAACAAATTATGAGGCAGGATTGAAAATGTCCTTTTGACAATTTTAAATGTTTTGATTATTTGTTTTAATAAAGGTAGGCAGGCTCTATGGGTTCATCGTTGTATACTATGTGATCCCCAATCCTAAGTCTGTCTTTATCTTGTAATGTTTCTCTACGTAATATTTACTACTTCTCCTCAAACAACTGATAATGCTTGCAGCTTCACTTTAAAGGCATCGGACATCAAACAACATACAAAAAAGAGAACAGACTCCCTAACAAAAAGAAAAACACATGAATGTGCCCTAAGCAATCACGCTTCGACACTATCTATGCTGTCCTTCATGGAGATTGCTGGTTAATCTTATGCAATGTCTTAAACCCTGCCTTTGAGTACAGATGCCACTGAGGCCAAGCAATATTTGTAGAATTTAAAGATGCATTCCCCCCCCCCTTCAAACCAAGGAATGTCGAATATCAAACCCTGCCGATCCTTACACACATTTAGCTGTGAGGCAAGCTGAAAACAACATGCTTAAACTATTCTCTATTATTTTACTTTGCACAGTGATTTTCTTTTCTGAATGGCCTTTGCAAAATTACAATCATAGGTATGTTTGTAAAGATGTATATAAAGGTATCCTCCTAATCAGTGACAGATGGGTTAAGCTCAATGCAGTATTGTTATCTGGCCTAGTATTGTCTTTACCTTTAACATATTGCATTAAAATCCAGAAGTTTCTAAACAAGTTATGGCTGACTTAATTGCACACATATTTAAAATAGTTCTTATCAATTAAATCATCAACATCAATCAATGCTTACTATGGTCTCCTGAATAAATTAATAGAATGCTATCAATTTATTTACATCTTATGCATTTATGGCATTTTCCATTTCAAATCCCATCATTTTAATCTGAAGCATTCCATTTTATTTTCAATTCTCAATAAACAAATAAGAAGCAATTTATAAAGGTCTACTACACAGGTCACCAAAGATCAGACTAGATCTAGCAAAAGTGAATCTAGTGATGGACCCAGGTAACTATAGTTACAGACAGATAAAATCCAAAAAGAAATCTGAAAGGAGAATATCAAAGAGATCTAAGAGTTTCTTATGAGTGGAAAGTCATAATAAATTTAAGTATAGGGACACCTGGGTGGCTCAGTCAGTTAAGCATCTGCCTTCACCTCAGGTCATGATCCCACAGTTCTGGGATCAAGTCCTGCATCAGGCTCCTTGCTTGGCAGGGAGTTTGCTTCTCCCTCTGCCTCTGCCTGCCTGATGCACCCCCTGTTTGTGCACTTTCTCCCTCTCTGACAAATTAATAAATAAATAAAATCTTTAAAAAAATAAATTGAAGTATAATACCAAGATGACTCAGTAATTTAAATAATAATAATATTTACTGAGCTTTTACTATGTGCCACGCATGTGCTAAGCACATTTTACACATTAATGTTTCCAAATATACTACTCTTCCTTAAAATCATAGTGCTAATAGTAACAATAGCTAGTATTCATGGAGTGTTTGCTAATTTCCGGGTACTATTATTAAACCATTTTATTCGTGGTATCTCATGGAATCCTCACAATAATCATATGAGATGCACTGATTACCCCATTTTGCAGATGTAGAAACCGAGAAACAAAGAGGTTTAATAATATACCCCACATTACATATACCATTAGTCATTTTCCCTTGTGACTAATTTTCTGGTTCCTGAAGTGGTAGAAAGGTCATCTGGGTCCCTATTAGACTTCATGTTAAAGGAACTGTCTATTTGTCTTACTCATTTCCTTTTCCTCCTGAGCGCACAACTAGTTTTCCCAGTATCCTCTGTAGTTAGGAGTGGTCATGTGACTATGATCTGGCCAATGGAAGTGCTAAGTGCCACTCTCAGGCCTGGCCCATAAAAACCTGTCATGCAATCCTCCATCCTTTCTCTTCTCCTTGCTGTGAGATAGATATGAATGTCCACATCTGTGGAAACCTTGTGTTGAAGATAGCAGAGCCTCTGTCAGTCTTGGTTGTTTAATGGCTTTATGATGCGGTTATTACCCTCTCCCTAACTATACTTAGTCTGATGTAAACAAGACATAAAATTCTATTGTATTAAGTTGTTGAGATTTTAGTGTTCATCCATTACAGCATCCAGTATTTACTTTAATAATGGCTGCTCTCTATCTTTAGATATGTATATAAATATCCAGTACTGCTTTACCAGCAGTGCAGAATCCAATTTCTTCAAATGCTCTCTCTTATTGAGAAAATTTGCTTTCTGTATAAGCTGTAGTAGTCAGATACCGTTGAATGCCTTTTTACCATTTTTAATTTCATCAACAAGAAGACTTATGCAAGGCACTGAAGGAAGAAGCAGCTTGATGGTAGCCTACTGTCTCTCTGCAGCAATAGTCAGCCATGGCTTTGGTGAAAATCATCCACCATAGTGCTGCAGGTAGCTTGGCCATTATTTACTGATTTCATAGAATTCCTACACCCTTCTGGAAGTCTACTTTTCCCTGAGCTTTGATCCTCCAACCTTTCTAAGCAGTTTCAGAAACACCTAATGTGAAATGTGAAATCCAGCTAAAATACCTAGAGGAGTTTCTGTTTCTTTAATGACACTCTGAGAGATGCAATGCAATCTCTTCTTCTCAAGGCAACTGATCATTGGTTATTGTCATCCAAATTAGTTTGCCTGCCCTAGCATGCATCTCTTCCAACCCTGGAAGAAAATGAATATCAAGATACAAAAATCCATTACTATTAAAATCTTACTGTCAACATCAACCATCAATATGGGAGAGACTTTAAGGGCATGTCACCTGTGTAGCTGCACAGGACTCCATCCATAGAAGGGTTCACATGTGGTTTAATGCTCTGCTGTAGCCTTCTTGAAGTTTTTGATAATTTTTGAACAGGAGGCCCACATTTTCATTTTGCCCTGAGTACTACAAATTACACAGCTAGGTTTTTTGTTTGTTTGTTTGTTTGTTTGTGTTTGTTTTTGTTTTTTCATCAATGCTAGTATTTGCCCAAGAATCAGAATGGACATGTGAAAAGAAAGAAATCTAGGTGTCCTAATTTCTTTTGCTTCTATAGCTAGGGAAGTACAACCTTTCTTTGTACTTTACAACTCCCTCTCAGGGGCCCACTCCAATAAGGCTTATGGGACATAGAGGCTGCCCAGAGTACATGTTTTCTGGGGATAGTTAATTCCCAAGGAAAGATCTAGACTGTATACACTCTGTTTCTCCTAACCCACTCACCAATAATGATGGGTGAGGAGACAGAGAAAAGCAAGGAGTGTAATACTAACAAGCTCTCCTCAGATGGAAAGAAACATTAGAAATGAAGAAAAAGACTTTCCCTTACTTTTAGCAACACATAAAGTACAACCTTGCATCTAACCTTGACATCCTAATACCAACAACATACTACCTGTAACAATGGCGAGTATGGTTACTATGGTTCTCCTGCCAAATACAAGAGGAACTGTGAGAATGGGATCCACGATATATTGAAAACACAGCAATTTCAAATTTCCAGATGGTTCTTTTCATGTGTGAGAGTGAAGTCACCTTAATGATCTTCCTTGGATATGCAAACTCGAGCCCCAGACTCTAGGCTGGTATAGGGTTTGAGAGTTCAAGTTTTCTGCGTAGTAAAATAGTGAGGATTTTGCTACTGTAGTACTTAATCGTAGCGAACTAGAACTCTGAAATAGAAGATATGGGAGAGAGAGGAACTGTTCACCAAGGCAGAGTTTTAGGGCCTTAAAAAAGTTAATGTCAGTGAGGGTGTCCTTATGGCACAGATGGCCAGTGCATTTCTAGGAACAGTGCTATTTACATTAAAATTTAATGTGTTTCTTCTCCTGTGTTTAGATGGCAACAACTAAATCTTTCTCTCTCTCAATTGCCATCACCTTTCTTTCCTTTGCCTAACTTTAAGGAAAAATCAATTGTCAGTGACCTTATTGGTGTCTTAAAAAGTTGATGGGGCAAGACAAAGCAGAAAATGGCAGTAGCCATGAAAGGTGAGCCCATGAATACGGTTTTGGAGTGAGATGTGCAACCACAACATGCAGCTTTTTGGACAACCTGCAAATGTTAAGTCGAACACCAGACATCTTGAAGTGTATTGAGTGGAGATGAGTTATTTTATTTTGCTGGGAAGGACAACGATCATCTCAAAATCCAAGAGGACTTGGAGACAACATAGTAAACCAATATTTCCTAGACATGGAATTACCTTTGGAAGTAATGGGAAATAAACACATAAAGGAAATCAACATGAATGATGTACATAGAAGGTTGGTTCAGGGTTAAGCTGTGAGGTAACCTACTGAATAGAGATCCAAGCAGACACAGGAATCCTACCACCTATAGCAACTTTTTTGTGGCTAAGAATCCTATTTATGATCTGGGGTTAAGATGGAGGAGGAGTAGGGGACCCCTTTGTCAGCCGGTCCCCTGAGGAGAGTTGGATAGGTACCAGACCAGCCTGAACATCATGGAATCAGCCTGAGACGCAGGAAGATACATCTGGATCTCTACAAATGAACATCTCCAGCGCTGAGTATTGAGCTACGAAGCAGGGAGCCATGAAACCGCGCACAGATATGGGAAGATAAATGGAAGGGGGAGGGAGCCACCACGTTCGGGTGCCAGGAGCGGTAGCCACCTGCACGGGGGAGCGGGAGGACTCGCGGACAGCACTCGAGAGAGAGCAGACTGAGACCGTGAGCTGGGAGCGCGCCACCAGACTTCTCACGGAGCTCCAGTGCGATCACTGGAACCACACTGAGACAGGGAGCTCCGGGAGCGCGCAGGGGCGGCTAGCGGCTGGCAGTGTTAGAAACACAAAGGACAGAGAGGCGCCGGCCCTGGAAGTGAGGGCTGGGACGCTGGCTGTGGGGCGCACATCCCGGGACACTGCAGGGTTGAGAAGCACCAACAGAAACAGAGTTAAAGTGGCCAGAACTTCGGTGGAGAACAGTCCACGATCCCTCTGTTCTGAGACAGAGGCTGAGATTCAGCTGCCGCTGCTCTGACTCTCAGAAGAGGCACAGCAAACCACCAGGGAAAGCCGCCAGAGAACAAAAGCGTGGAAAGACCAGCTCACAGTGTGCCCATCCCCATCCCCCCTCGCAGGGGACACGGAGACTCTACCCAAACAGGGTTGCCTGAGTATCGGCACGGCAGGCCCCTCCCCCAGAACACAGAAGGCAGGCTGAAAAATCAAGAAGCCCACATCCCTAAGATCCCTATAAAACAAAGGTGCACGGCCTGGGTCCTGGTCAATAATTTGGGCTCTGGACAACCCCGCAACCTCTCCTCACCAGAATGACGAGAAGGAGAAATCCCCCCCCAGCAAAGAAAAGACAATGAGTCTGTGGTCTCTGCCACAGAACTAACGGATATGGATATAACCAAATTATCAGAAATGGAATTCAGAGTAACAATGGTCAAGATGATGTGTAGACTTGAAAAAAGTATTAACGAAAATGTTAATGAGAATATAGAATTTCTAAGGGCAGAAATGAGAGCAAATCTGGCAGAAATTAAAAATTCTATGAGCCCAATGCAGTCAAAAATAAGGCTCTGACGGCCGGGGCGAATGAGGCAGAAGAATGTATCAGCGAATTGGAGGATGGGTTAGTAAAGAAAAAGCTACAATAGAATCAGGACTTAAAAAAATCCACGCCCAAGAATGTAGGTTACCGGAGATTACTGACACAACGAAACGATCCAATGTCAGAATCATCGGCATCCCTGAGGGGGTGGAGAAAAACAGAGGTCTAGAAGAGATATTTGAACAAATTGTAGCTGAAAACTTCCCTAATCTAACAAGGAAAACAAACATTCATGTCCAAGAGGCAGAGAGGACCCCTCCCAAGCTCAACCACGACAAACCTACGCCATGTCACATCATACTGCAATTCGCAAATATTAGATCCAAGGATACAGTATTGAAAGCGGCCAGGGCAAAGAAATTTCTCATGTACCAAGGCAAAGGAATCAGAATTACGTCAGACCTGTCTGCACAGACCTGTTATAAGAGAAAGGGTTGGGGGAGCATTTTTAAAACTCTTTCAGAGAAAAACATGCAGCCAAGGATCCTTCGTCCAGCAAGGCTGTCATTCAGAATTGATGGAAAAATAAAGACGTTCCAGAATCAACAGTCATTGACCAATTCCGTAACCACGAAACCAGCCCTACAGGAGATATTAAGGCCCCAAGAGTGATACAGAACAGAAAGTCACAACCGATAGAAACAAAGACTTTACTGGCAACATGGAATCATTAAAATCATATCTCTCAATATTCAGTCTCAATGTAAATGGCCTAAATGCTCCCATAAAACATCACAGGGTTGCAGACTGGATAAAAAGATATGACCCATCCATTTGCTGTCTACAAGAGACTCATTTTGAACCTAAAGATACATTCAGACTGAAAGTAAAGGGATGGAATACCATCTTTCATGCCAATGGAGCTCAAAAGAAAGCTGGGGTAGCAATTCTCATATCAGATAGATTGGATTTTAAACGAAAAACTATAGTTAGAGACACAGAAGGGCACTACATTATTCTTAAAGGATGTGTCCAACAAGTGGATATGAAAATTATAAATGTATATGCCCCCAACAGGGGAGCAGCAAGATACACAAGCCAACTCTTAACCAGAATAAAGAGACATATAGATAAAAATACATTAATAGTAGGGGACCTCAACACTCCACTATCAGAAATAGACAGAACACCCATGCAAAAACTCGACAAAGAAACAAAGGCTTTGAATGCCATACTTGACGAGTTGGACCTCATAGATATATATAGAACACTACACCCCAGAACCAAAGAATACTCATTCTATTCTAATGCCCATGGAACATTCTCAAGAATAGACCATGTTCTGGGTCACAAAACAGGTCTCAACTGATACCAAAAGACTGAAATTATTCCCTGTATATTCTCAGACCATAACGCTTTGAAATTGGAACTCAACCACAAGGAAAAATTTGGAAGAAACTCAAACACTTGGAGACTAAGAACCATCCTGCTCAGGAATGATTCGATAAACCAGGAAATCAAAAATCAATTTAAACAATTTATGGAGACCAACGAGAATGAAAACACAACGGTCCAAAACCTATGGGATACTGCAAAGGCAGTCCTAAGGGGGAAATACATAGCCATCCAAGCCTCACTCAAAAGAATAGAAAAATCTAGAATGCAGTTTTTATATTCTCACCTCAAGAAGCTGGAACAGCAACAGAGGGACAGGCCTAATCCACGCACGAGGAAGCAGTTGACCAAGATTAGAGCAGAAATCAACGAATTAGAAACCAGGAGTACAGTAGAGCAGATCAACAGGACTAGAAGCTGGTTCTTTGAGAGAATCAATAAAATTGACAAATCTCTGGCAAGACTTATCTGGAAGAATAGAGAAAGGACCCAAATTAATAAAATTATGAATGAAAAAGGAGAGGTCACAATCAACACCAATGAAATTGGAAGGATTATTAGAAACTTTTATCAACAGCTTTATGCCAATAAATTAAGCAATCTGGAAGAGATGGAGGACTTCCTGGAAACCTATAAACTACCAAGACTGAAACAGAAAGAAATTGATTTTTTAAACAGGCCAATTAATTATGAAGAGATTGAGTCAGTGATAAACAACCTTCCAAAAAATAAAACTCCAGGCCCGGACGGTTTTCCTGGGGAATTCTACCAAATATTCAAAGAAGAAATAATACCTATTCTCCTAAAGCTATTTCAAAAAATAGAAACAGAAGGAAAGCTACCAAACTCATTCTATGAGGCCAATATTACCTTGATCCCCAAACCAGGCAAAGACTCCCTCAAAAAGGAGAATTACAGACCGATTTCCCTAATGAATATGGACGCCAAAATCCTCAACAAGATCCTGGCTAATAGAATCCAACTGTACATTAAAAGGATTATCCATCATGACCAAGTGGGATTCATCCCTGGGATGCAAGGGTGGTACAACATTCGCAAATCTATCACTATCTTAGATTCTATCCAGAAACAAAAATTCAGAAATCATATGATTCTCTCACTAGATGCAGAAAAAGCATTTGACAAAATACAGCATCCTTTCCTGATTAAAACCCTCCAGAGTGTAGGAATAGAGGGTACATTTCTCAAGCTCATAAAAGCCATCTATGAAAAGCCCACAGCAAATATTATTCTCAACAGGGAAAAGCTGGAAGCCTTTCCCTTAAGATCAGGAACATGACAAGGATGCCCACTCTCGCCACTATTATTCAACATAGTACTAGAAGTCCTTGCAACAGCAGTCAGACAACAAAAAGGGATCAAAGGTATCCAAATCGGCAAAGAAGTCAAACTGTCTCTCTTCGCAGATGACATAATACTCTATATGGAAAACCCAAAAGAATCCACACCCAAACTATTAGAAGTTATAGAGCAATTCAGTAATGTGGTGGGATACAAAATCAATGCTCAGAAATCAGTTGCATTTCTATACACGAATAATGAGACTGAAGAAAGAGAAATTAGGGAATCCATCCCATTTACAATAGCACCAAAAACCATATGTTACCTTGGAATTAACTTAACCAGAGACGTAAAGGACCCATATTCTAGAAACTATAAATCACTCTTGAAAGACATTGAGGAAGACACAAAAAGATGGAAAAATATTCCATGCTCATGGATCGGAAGAATTAACATAGTTAAAATGTCCATGCTACCCAGAGCAATCTACACTTTCAATGCTATCCCGATCAAAATATCGAGGACATTTTTCAAGAAACTGGAACAAATAGTCCTTAAATTTGTATGGAACCAGAAAAGGCCCTGAATCGCCAAGGAACTGTTGAAAAGGAAAAACAAAGCTGGGGGCATCACAATGCCGGATTTCGAGCTGTACTACAAAGCAGTGATCACAAAGACAGCATGGTACTGGCACAAAAACAGACACATAGACCAATGGAACAGAATAGAGAACTCAGAAATGGACCCTCGGCTCTTTGGGCAACTAATCTTTGATAAAGCAGAAAAAAACATCTGGTGGAAAAAAGACAGTCTCTTCAATGAATGGTGCTGGGAAAATTGGACAGCTACATGCAAAAGAATGAAACTTGACCACTATCTCACACCATACACAAAGATAAACTCCAAATGGATGAAAGACCTCCATGTGAGACAGGAATCCATCAAAATCCTAGAGGAGAACATAGGCAGCAACCTCTACGACATCGGCCAAAGCAACTTTTTTCATGACACATCTCCAAAGGCAAGGGAAACAAAAGATAGAATGAACTTGTGGGACTTCATCAAGATAAAAAGCTTCTGCACTGCCAAGGAAACAGTCAAAAAAAGTAAGAGGCAGCCCACGAAATGGGAGAATATATTTGCAAATGATGCTACAGATAAAAGACTGGTATCCAAGATCTACAAAGAACTTCTCAAACTCAATACGCGAGAAACAAATAAACAAATCATAAAATGGGCAGAAGACATGAACAGACACTTTTCCAATGAGGACATACAAATGGCTAACAGACACATGAAAAAATGTTCAAAATCATTAGCCATCAGGGAAATTCAAATCAAAACCACACTAAGATACCACCTTACGCCAGTTAGAATGGCAAAAATGAACAAGACAGGAAACAGCAATTGCTGGAGAGGATGTGGAGAAAGGGGATCCCTCCTACATTGTTGGTGGGAATGCAGGTTGGTGCAGCCACTCTGGAAAACAGTGTGGAGGTCCCTTAAAAAGTTAAAAATTGAGCTACCCTATGACCCAGCCATTGCACTACTGGGTATTTACCCCAAAGATACAGACATAGTGAAGAGAAGGGCCATATGCACCCCAATGTTCATAGCAGCATTGTTCACAACAGCTAAATTGTGGAAGGAATCGAGATGCCCTTCAACAGATGACTGGATTAAGAAGCTGTGGTCCATATATACAATGGAATATTACTCAGCTATCAGAAAGAACGAGTTCTCAACATTTGCTGCAACATGGATGGCACTGGAGGAGATAATGCTAAGTGAAATAAGTCAAGCAGAGAAAGACACTTATCATATGATTTTTCTCATCTATGGAACATAAGAACTAGGAAGATCGGTAGGGGAAGAAAGGGATAAAGAAAGGGGGGTAATCAGAAGGGGGAATGAAGCATGACAGACTATGGACTATGAGAAACAAACTGAGGGCTTCAGAGGGGAGGGGGGTAGGGGAATGGGATAGACTGGTGATGGGTAGTAAGGAGGGCACATATTGCATGGTGCACTGGGTGTTATACGCAACTAATGAATCATAGAACTTTACATTAGAAACCAGGGATGTACTGTATGGTGACTAACATAATATAATGAAACATTAAAAAAAAAAAAAGAATCCCATTTTTGAAAATCCAGGTTCTTCCATAGATATAAAACTCACTTTCCAAATGTACTGGAAAAAAATAGGCTCAATGGAAGCACCATTTACACTTCAAAGAGAATGTCACCTGGCATATTTCCAGTTCCTTACCCAAAAACAAAAGTGTCAGTTTATAAGCCAATCTACCTTCCCAGCGTCAAGACTTAAAAATCTACAGTGAGTATATCCTTTATACAACAGACCCAAATAAAAAGGTCCAGCCTCCCCAAGAAAATAATATCATGTTGTTTACAAGGCAGCTATCAAGACTGTGCCCCAATTCACCAGGTTTCTCTAGGAACTCAGTATTTATTTATGAGCATAATGGAGCTTCTTAGGAAACATCAGGCAGGGCCACCTAAACACCACACTTGAAAAATGCACACAATAACAAAAGTCGGAGCGCCCTCAACTACATACATTGACAGCTTCCATATCACAGAGCTCTAAAATTACAGACATGGGAAAAAATATTCTTAGACAATGATAATGTAGTTTGAGAGATGGTACATTTATTCCTTAAAATCAAACATCTTTGATTTAACTACTTTTCAGATTTGTTCTTCTTGACAAGGTTGCATTAACACCTTAACCTAAAGAAAATTCATATTTATCCAACATATATTCCATGTGAAAAATTGCTTACTCTCTGAATAAACATTCAGGCACACTTTCCCTCCCACATTCACAAACTAGAATCATAATCCATGCAAGTGTATCTCACAAATGCTGAAAAGCTCAGTCTTTACCTACAATCGGAAAAAAATAGTCAAATATATAATAATAATGGGGACTGTATTGTTCTTAAAAGAACACATCTGCAGCATTACAGATTAATTGTTGCTCTACTGGATGGTTTTATGCGCAGGTCAATTTAATAAATTTGAGCATGTCATCTACTGAATTATGATTCACCAAGAAGACCTACTCACCCAGAAATTGTTGCGTTGTTTCAACTGCGACTTTAAAAAAAAATCTTCATCTATAGCATTGCAAAGATTAAATTACCTGTTTTTTAATTTCAGCAAGCAATGGAGTGTATCTACCTGCGAGGTCCTCTGCCAAGTGACAGATAAATGGCTGAGGGGAGTGCACTTTGGATGCTATCAATTAAGAAAAGGTGGTTCATTAATCTTTACTGTCAATGCCTGAATTCTGCTCTGCTGGCTCCTATGGTATGCAGTTGGTTGCTTATACTATAAACCAAGACCCACCCAGCTAAATTCACCTTGTGGAAGGATTACTTAAGCTTTTCCTGGTTAACTGTGAGTCCATTTACAAATAGCTAATAGCATGTATTGCTATGAGAAAGAAATATTTTGAAAAGTTCTTGTGTTCATTTAGTGAGTCAGCCAGTCAGTCATTCACTCAATATATAGTTAATTTCATGCCTATTATTTGCCAGGAATTCTACACACTGATTAATGAAACTGCATCAAAAAAGAACCAGACATCATGGAGTTATTTTTGGAAGCTGATCTCCATATACACCCTATGAAGGGTCCAACTTAAATAAATAAATAAAAAATAAAAAATTGTGGCTGCTTTCCAGATCCTTAGAAAATGAAAGTTGCAAACACATCCTTTTGAGAACTTGCTACAAATCACTTAGAGTTTTAAGAAAAAGCAATGCCACATAAATCTAGGCTGGAACTGAGCTTGCTTTATCAACACAAGACAATCTTTAATTAAATAGAGTTGACAAAAGAAGCTTTATTTCAGGTGAGCATTAAAAAAGAAAAAGTTGAGCTGAGAACACATGGTAATGTTATTAATCATTTCTAATTTGGCCAAATTTGATACGTAACATATCTGAAGATGCATTTATTAGCTTTAGTAGTAGTAATTAAATTATAAAATAAGAAGTTATATTAAAAGGTAAGATTTGAAACAAGTTATTTGTGGAAACAATACATTCTGAAAAGCTGGGAACTTGTAGAGGGAGTTGTGGTTATTTTTCCACAGAAGAACTAACTCCAGCAAATTTTTGGTATTTAAATGGCAACTTTCATTGGTTAACGTCCAACCAGGAGCACACAAACCAATTAGTAACTTAAGTGAAGGGAATTTTAACTCAGGGAATTGGTTTCACCGGTGGTAGGAAAGTCAAAAAGCCAAATAAGAAAACAGTGAGGCAACCTAGGAATTAACAAATGCAGAAAACAACCAAAGGACACGGAGAAAAGGTAGTGTCACGGGAGCGCAGCGACCAAAGTTACATGGAAAAAGTTGTGCCCTTGGCAGGCTTCTCTGGCGGGAGATAATAACACAGAGATGCTGTCTGGCTCCCCTTCCTCCTATCTTTCCACTAATCTCCTAGCAGTGCCTTCCATCATCCAAACCCAGGTGGCAGGCAGACATGGGAGGCTGAGAAAGGGATTCTGCAGGGAGCTCCTCCCCTGTGACACGGGGCATAGCAGGGGAAGAACAAGAAGAGATGCCAATCCAACAGGGCCACAACTACCATGGGGGCCTAGATCTATACTGAGGGATTTGTCAAGGTCAGAAGCTCTCAGATTCTGTGACTCTGGAGTCACCATGAAATTCAACATCAACCCAAAGCATAAGTTAACTCCTATGTGCCCTAAATTCCTTTTGACTTAACATTCTTATAGGAAAATTGCAAGACTTCAATTGACTCTTGTAGCACAGGGTTAGAAAACCTTCTTTATGTATTATTTTTGAAAAGCAAATTGGGATTTTTATGTCCAAATACCCATTAGCAGAAGAGGGTAACTTTTAAAGCCGTTGTTTTCTCAGGTATTTTTAGTAGCATTGAAACTGCTCCAACTGACCCATTCTCAAGGTCCCGCCCCATTCTCCAGTGTTTAGCTTGGTCTTTTTATTCTAAAGACAAGGTCCCTGGGTTCTACACCCACTGTTTCTCTGTAGGGAAGAGAAGTCTGCTCACACAGTATTAGTTATCTAAAACTTTCTAACATCATGTTACAGAAAGCAAAACTTAATAGTGAATTAGTCTAGCATTAGGAGATAGAATTGCCTATATGTTCAAAATGAGTTAAAAACATTAAAATCTTAAAATTAAAGTTTTACAGTATAAAAATAAATAACTGTTTTATAAATCCATATAACACTATTATAGGGCTTGTGACTACAATTATCCAAGACTACCTGCTCTAAAGGGTGCACTAAGGGATACACATGTGCTGTTATTTGGGAAAAAGATTCTCTGGACAAAAATTATCTTCGCTGTTGCATTTGATACACAAACAATCACATCTTAATCACCAAGAAAAGGTCATGGTATTTAGTATTAGTAAGATATATTTAACAATGCACTTTTTTGTTGGTTTGTTTTTGCAGAATACCTGGACGAGAGTGTTCTCAACCATATTTTAGAAAATGGGAGCCAAAGAAAAAAGAAATAAATCACATATACTCAGGAAACAGAATAGCATAATGTAGATAATGTAGTTTGGGCCAAATTCTCTTGACCATAAAAATCACCTAGGGACTTTTTAAAAATACAGATTCCTGAGAAAATACGGCAAACTGCACTTTAAACCAATGCCCCAAGTGAGTTTGCCAGTGAAAGGACGAGCTTGGGGTTTGAAGGCAGGTTAACCAGGGTCTGAATTGTGGCTCTGCCACTTTCTGGCTATGTGAACTTTGGCAAGTTTCTCCCAATTCTTGGAGCCTCGGTTTTTCATGCTTAATATGTGGCTAACAATAGTTCCTATTTAATAGGGCTGTTGTGGGGCGCCTGGGTGGCTCAGTCAGTTAGGCATCGGCCTCTTGATTTCAGCTCAGGTCATGATCTCAGGGTCATGGGATGGAGCCCCACATCAGGCTCTGCACTGAGCGTGGAACCTGCTTGGGATCCTCTCCCTCTGCTCCCTCCCCAACCCCTGCTCCCAGGCACATGCTCTCTCTCTCTAAAATAATAATAATAATAATAATAATAATAGGGTTGTGAGGATAAAATGGATATACAGCTTTTAGCAATAGTGTCTGGCAAATGTTATATGTTACATAAATGTTATTAATGTTATAATATTAAGATAGACATGTATTTTTTCTTCTTCTCAATCTGGAAATTTACATTTACCTAATTGACATTTTTCCCAGGAATCTCTACTCCCACCCCTAGCCTGTCGCCTCCAGTCCAATATGCTTTTACACTGTTATAATTGGTCATACTGTATTTGCAATGCATGTTAAAATTAAAATTTTCAGAACTCATTTGGTATAAAATAGTCATGTTCATAACACCTGAAAGGATCGTTTCTTTATTGCTCATCCTTAGCCTTCTGCACCCCCTGGAACTTTACAGAGACATTATATAGCCTATGTCAGCATGACTGGGAGGAAATGGGAAGAGCCAGGACCTCCACGGTGTGAAATGTGCCCACAGATACACGCACTGGCAAAACCCCAGGTGCCACTTACAAAATGCTGCTACCCTTCAGGGATCCTGTTTTCCTACCTAGGAAGGTCTGAAGAAATGTGAAGCTTGTGGTGAAAGAAATTGGTAAAGAACCCATGGGCAGTTAGTTTGTAGTCTAACTTAATCAGTGTCTGTGTCCTCCTATGACTGTGTTTCTCTAACTTGACTGTTCATTACAATTACTTGGGCAGCTTTTAAAAATCCTGAGGCCCACACCAAAGATTCAATCAGAATCTCTAGGAGCGTTTCAATTTCCTAATTCCAATGGGTATGCAGGAGTTAAGAATGGGTGTTCTGGGACAACAGCTCTGCTGGGTGTCCTGTCTCCCAGGATGCTAGCTCTCACTGGATTCTAGTAACACTGCCTTCTCCCTCCCCGTTAGGCCTAGGGGGTGGTTACAGCTCCCACCAGCTGTTAGGCTCTGAGTGACTCCCCTTCTGGTGTCTCTTTCCTCAACCCTGCCTGCACTTCTTCAACTACCCCTCTAGTCAAATTCTCCTTCTTTAAACCATCTGGGTAAATTATACTTCCTCCCACAACCCATAAGAGAATGGAAAGACTGAACGGGTGAACTGATAAGCACCAGATAAGCAAATAAACTAAAAACGAAACAATAGATCTAGATTGGGGTCATAGTTAGAGATGGAGACAATCTAATCGAGCCTTCAGATATCCAAAAGAGAAGCCTGAGGAAAGATTAAAAAAGAAAAAAAAAAAGAGCCAAGTTACATTCACTTTGGAGGGTGGTGGAGTAGATGTTGTGGCTTGCAGGTTAACCAGGGGCTGTAAATTCATCCATCCGTTGGTGCTAGTCACAGCAGTGGCTTAGGCCATGTGGTCACAGCCCTGGAAGAGAGAATCTCAGCGGGGACCCCCACCTGGATTCTGCTGCCCTCTTTTCATGTGAAACGATTGCTTACCTTCCCATTTTGTCCTGCTGCTTTGAGAAGACTTACTGAAAAGCATCAAAGGGGCCAGTGAGAACTGGAGGGCATAAGCACAAGTCACAATTAGGCAAACAGAGACACAGAGCCGTCCCAGATCACAGAGAGCAGGATTCCAACAGGGAAACACGGATGGAGGGCAGCACTGCTTTCTACACTCAGGCCCAGAAAAAGTTCTCCCTCTCACCTTGCTTTTTGCTAATCCTCCCACCTTGCTCCACAAAAAAAGAGATGAGAAGTGAAGATAAGGACAGAATTATTCCAGGGACTATGTGTTCAAACAAAAACAAAAACAAAAAACACTGATATAGTCCCTTGCACAAATTCTTTTGCATGATTTTTTATCTTTTCCTCCTAGAAGTTAAAAGGACTTATGACACCAGGTCCTGCGTTTGACAAGGATTGAAGAGATGTCCTTTTCAATTTATCCGAGGCATGTTCAGAAATGGACCAGTAATCTGTACGATTTAGGAGGCAATCAGCCAATATATTAGATTTTTTTGGGTTCTATCACACATTCTCCCTACTGAAATGGTTTTTTTCAAGAACCTTATATAGCTTAATTTTTACTCTTCAACAATCTGAAATTAATACACACACACACACACACACACACACACACACACTTATGTGTACATTTATGCAACATACATTTTAGTATATGGCCTGTAGAACTATTGTTTTGGGTTTGTCTTTGGCCTGCTAGCTGACATTGGACAAGCCATATCTCCTTATCTATGAAATGAGGATTCTGGAGAGTCACCTCTAAAGACTCCTTTCTTAATTTAACATTCTACTACCTTTTTTTTTTTTCTATTTAGTACTTTAGAAAACTGAGAATGACTTTTATTGTAAACCTCAGACTGTCATCAAGGTGTAATGTAGATCAGTGCCATAGATAATATTTAGAGAGCTAACAAATAAGTAAGTTGAGATGATGCATTAGAAAAATAGAAGACACTGGCATTTTCCAAATGGAATTATAAAGGAAAGAAAAATTATAGGCCATGAAAAAAATAATATCAACATCAGAAATAAAACTATCTAAGATTTAGAAAGGAAAAATCTCTCAGAAAATTGCCACTCCAATGGGTTAATAGTTGTCTTAAAAATAAAATTAATTCAAATATTTACTGCATTTATCTTCTGCAATATTCACTTAGATAAATATTCCATATTTGGATCCAGAGTGCATTTTTCTTTTCTTCTTCTTCTTCTTCTTCTTCTTCTTCTTCTTCTTCTTTTTTTTTTTACTACCACAGAGTATTGGAACTTTTGCATCATCCCAAGGTCCTCTTTCAAGGTGGTAGTCAGGGAAAATTCTCCTGAATTTTCCAAGAAATTCTGCTGCCCAAGGCCCAGTAGGTCACAGTCACCTTGTCCCACCCTTGGTCAGAACTTCACTCAGATCCCTGCTTTGGGCTAACCACATTTCCTACCTGTACCCTTTGGACAGATTTATTACCTTGTTGCATGTGCCAAATCTCTAAGTAACACGTAAAACTAATAAAAATGTATCATGTGACTCTCTAACAAATACCCTCCAGGTAAGGCTATTATATAAAATATTTCCCTATTGACTAAATAACTTCACAGTGGTACTGACTGCTAGCTATTAATATTTAAATTTTATTGACCTTATGTGAAAATTCCTTGAAATTAGTATTTAATTGTCTAACCGCTTCCTTTTCTCTAATTCAAAACTTTCACTTTACGCATTAATTACCTATTAGCTTGGTGGCTTTTAATTCAGTTTTCTAAATGAGGACATTTATAACTTGTGGTGTTACCTCTGAGCATGTGTGCGCTGAGGCAGTATTCCATGGTCACAACATTCCACTACAGAATTTTCCTGATACATTGTCAAAAACAAACAAACAAACAAACAAAAACACGCTTTAGGAGTTGATGGGCACCAGTGTTGGGATGCTTTAAAATGAAGAACATATCCCTGTATACATCAGTCCAACAGGCAACCATTGAGCTTCACCCTGCTCAGCTCTGTTAGATGAGCCTGTGAGCGCTGGAAGGAGCTTTCGGGGAGGCTTCATGAGGGGCAGGAGGTATAAATACGAGCCTTTTAGTCAAGAGATCGCACGTGCAGAATTTGGAATCAGGAATGAAACTAGCCCGTGTGGAGGACAGTGAGATAACCAGTCTTGCAGAATACAGACACAGACCTATTACTGGTGAAGACAATGTCAGAATGAGCATAGATGCTCACCTGCATGAACCTTGAGAGAAGTGATGAGATCTGGAGAACAGGCTCTGCAAGAGAAATCTGTCTACATTTTGTTCATGCTGGACCAGCAAGGGTAAGACTCTGAAATAAATATTTTATTAACTGGCTTTACAGGGAAAAGCAAGCCGAGATAAAGCATATGATAGTATGTAATGCAAAGAGATAAAACTGAGATGATGGAAATGATATAAAAACACACCACAGTTGAGAGGTGATGTTATTTAACTATCATTATCAGTACAATTATGGAGGTGATGGTGGTGGCAACTGTCCCAAGTCAGTTGTCTTTATTTCACTGTCTGATGCCTTGTACTTCAAGCGCGGTCCTCAGACAACCAGCCTGGACGTCACTAGATGCTTATTAGATGCAGAATCTCAGGCTTTGCCCCCGACCCACTGAATCAGAACCTGTATTTTCACAAAATCACTGGGTTATTCATGTCCACATTAAAGGTTGATTAATGGAGCCAGAAATCAAATTTGGGAAAATAGCTTGTCAATCTAAATTGCTATTTAACAAGTGGAGTGCCTAGTTTTTCATACTTTCATTTTATGATTTTAATAAAACAGGAAGATATAAAACAACCCAATTTTTACTGTAGGTACAAATTCAACAGGACATGTTTTGTTTATTGAGAATTCTACCTAATAGTATAGACAGCTTTTACAACTGTGTTTCCCTCCTCCTCCCTCTTTTCTGAATGCTGGCCTCTGTTTTACTAAACCTTTATCCAAGTCAAGTATAGGTATATCTTACAATGTCTAGACTTTCTGCCAAATCTTACTAAGTTAAATCAGATAATTAAGCTCTATTGAATCTTGTGCATATTTATTTTAATTAAATTCTATTTAACTGCCACCAGACAGCCTTACTAGGGAAAAAAATCCAAATTAAATTTGATCAAAGGCGACTTGATTAGGTTGCTGGATTTGTGTACATAGAGGGGGTAAGACGCATTGAAAAGGAGGGAAGCCTAAGCATCTTTAATGAAACTAAGTATGTTTAATGCAATAAAACAGATCTTGGTAAATTTAACAGAAAACCATGTAAAGTACAATGAGATCTTTATACCTATTATAAAATCTTTCTTAAATAACAAATTTCATTTTAAGGCTTAGAAATCACATTTTAAAACGTTAAAGATGCACTGTATAAGGCTCTTACTTGGACATACTATATTTTTTATTTACATAGTATCTGTCAAGATTACTTAATATTTCAGATGACCACAGCTAATCTAGTCAGCAGACTACAAAGGACATACCATAAAAGATAACATCTTAAAAAATGTTTTCCTGTTCTTACATAGGAATTTAGTCTCCTTTCAAGCTAACAAGGATAAATTAAAGCTTGTAATAGATACAAAGATATTAACATAATAGTCTTACAATAAAGCCACTGTATGCCACTCAAATCAAGAGATAAGATTTGAGTTGTGCATTACTTACAAATGTCCTTAAGATCAATAAAAAGCTGAATTCTTCCTCAACGGACTCATTGCATCTAAGTACGAAGGGTTATAGTGTTTCATTGCGCAATTGAATATAATGCCGTTTGGAATGATTCTGTGAAAATTGTGATGTTATTAGATCCAACATGAATTTACCATGAAACAATGGAGCTTAAGCTTCAAGAGCCTCATTTGCACAGCCCCCCTGTTAAGGCCTTGGATGGGGTCTTAGTAATGTGTTCACATGGTCATATGTGTATATTTTTTTAATTAGCAAAAATGAGACACAGTGATGGTAAGAAGGTAGATAATGAGGACAGTCAATTTCAAAGGTATTTAAGATTAGTCCCTGCACAAGACAATTAGAAATGCCCTAAAATCTTGCAGCTATCTATAAAAGAGGCCTGAAGAAGTCTTCCTAAGTTTGACCACAATTCTAACAATGTGCATGTTATCAACGAAGAGTTAAAATGGAGGAGAGCTTTTCTCAACCATTAATTTTTTTAAAAACTTAGAATGAATTTAAATAACAATTTCACACTGATTTTATATTTTTAAGTTTTTTTTTCTCTCAAACAGGCCTTACCCCAGATGTTGCATAAGTTTCAGTCCCCACAAATCCTGGATTTACCCCTGCATTAGATACAGATGTTTCCTGTTGAGTAACAAACTTAAGTTTTTAGAAATAACCTTTGTAGTGGAAAATATAATCTATTTTATCTCCATTGCATCAAGAGAGAGTATCAGCCCAAACTGTGGCATAATAATTAAACTTAAGATGTTTTAAAACAAAAGTAGGTAGCCAAACCAGCCACACAGAGTAAGACATTCCATTGTTTTCCATTGTTAAGTCCAGGTCTACCAATATTCAGTGAGCCATAGATTAAGGGCAACAATGCAGTGATATTAACTATTATCACAGGCTATATAATTAACAAGGCTCCCAGATCCCCATTTTTTTTTTTAATAAACCAAATTCAAGAATTGGTATTCAGCAGCAACCCATTATTGCCCTTCTTACAGCAATTCCTAATTTTTCTAATTATGGAACAGGCTGTTCTTTTTATGTAAAGGGTAATCCTACTTATCTGACCACAGCTTTCTCCTAGTGAAGACAGATTTCCTGAAAAGCAACCTACGTTCTCTGATTGGTGCCTCCCTGCACTTAAAGACAAAAGTCAGGGTGATGATGAGGGTTAAAATGTCCTTCTGGGGTCATGGAGTAGATCTGGGGTCATGGAGTAGATTAAAACCAAATGCCCTGCAGAAGTATTAAGCCCCTAATTCTGACCTCATTACTCCAGAATTCCAATCAAATGAACACACTGCCCACCTGGCTCAAGAAACACAACTGAAACACACTCTGAGGGCTAAGTGAGGTCCATTCAAATTGTAGTTATGCTTAATGGTTCCTTTTACATTCTTCTCATTACTTATTAAGTCCTTGTCATTTCTCCCACTTCTATCACACAGAAAGAGAAGATCATCTGTCTACCTTGCTCCTTAGAGATGTCTAATAAAATGTTATAAACACATACTTGGCCACCACCATAGTGCTTCCAAAAACTCACTTCTCAGATGCTCTCCTCATGCAAGACATGGAAATTCAATGAATAGACCATGCTCATTTCTGAAGGTATTTAGTGATTAAAAGAAGGAGGAAAAAAAGCAACAAAGCAACAAAGCGGGCGGGGGGCGGGGAGAGGGAAAGGAAGAGAAGAGAAGAGAAGAAAAAAGAAAAGAAAAAAGGAAAAGAAACGAAAGGAAAAAAGAAAAGAAAAGAAAAGAAAAAAGAAAAGAAAAGAAAAGAAAAGAAAAGAAAAGAAAAGAAAAGAAAAGAAAAGAAAAGAAAAGAAAAGAAAAAAGAAATGCTGGAAAACTGAAACCAAAAGTGACCTAAGACACGGGTCACAACAGCATATAATTACTTGCCTCTCCATGTCTCTTTATTGCTTTCCTTCATGGTTCCCCACCTCCTTGCTCTGACTCTCTATACAGCTCTGTCTTTGGTCTCCAAACTCCACCCTATTTTTAAAATGTTTATGAAAAATCACAATTTAGACAGGCAGATGGTTCTCACTGAGCCAGAAAAGCACTTCCAGTCAACTAGGCCAGAACGTGAAAGGCACATAAGCTCCCAATTCTTCTGCACCCCAGAATTTGTTCACTAACAAAGGCATTTTTTCCTGCTCTCTCCAACCCCACTTCCTCTGGCCAAATTCAGGCCATAATTTCTTACCCAGAACTATTGCTTTATATCCCAGAATGGTCTCTCTGCTCAACCTACCCACAAACACACACATACACACACACAACCCTTAGAATAATCGCCATAAATGACTAAAAAGTCAGGTTCCTTCCTTCTTAAAACACTATAGTAGCTCCCCATTATCCATAGACTAAAACCCAGGAATCCCGACAGGACACGTCCTTCCATGACCAGGCCCTTGCTCCCTCTCCAGCCACATTTCACCATTCACAGTACTCTCATATTAGTCTCATCCTCAAGTGGTTAAATAACCACACCTGCTGGTTTATACTCCGAAGTCTCTTTTTAGGTTTTTTCACAGCTGCCTAGATAATCCATACCCATCTTTCAAGACTCAATCCAAATGTCACCTTCTCCAGAAGCCTCTGAGATGCCCCAAGTTGTATTAGGTGCCCATCATCTCTACTTTCATGACCCATCAACCATTCCTCTGCTGTACCAACATTCATCAGATTATAATGAAATGCTATTTAGGTTTCTTGCATCCCCAAAGAGGTTGTGTTTCTTGAAAGCAACAACCTCTTTTAACTATGTTGTAGACCTTGAGCCAAAGTACACACAGAGTACTTAAGGATAAGTTTGTTGAATTGAACAGAATAGAATTAAATTGGGCCCATGTAAGGACATGGGTGACTTCCCAACCCAGAGCATTACAAATGCTAAGCAATGGAATCAAATTTCTGCAAAAAATTTGTGTCTGGTAGACATATGATTTCTCATCACTCCCCTAGTCTTACGCCCCAATCAGGCTGACACATGAGGATTCAGGGGTTCTATGACATGGTACTGCAATATGACCTCAAGCTGGCATCCACAGAGTGTGAGGCCTGCCACAGAGCCATGTCAGGGCACACTCCCATATCAAATGTTACCACAGGTTCTCCAAGATGAGGATGCTACCTGGGCATAAAAATTTACAAAGCTGACAAAGCCACATGGCCTCCTTCCATTCTTTATCAAATTTCTTGAAAGAGTGATTTACTTTCACGTGTCTGTTCTCACCTTTTACTCCCTTCTGTACACAATGTGATTTTTTTTGTCCACCTTCTATGCCTCAGCCCTACTCTAATTAATCTGTTCTTTCTATAGTTACCATTGAGTCCAAAATCAAAGTGGCAACTGAGGTCTTTTGAGTTCCCACATATCTCTTTCTGAAGCTATGTACTTTATGCTTACCTGGTAACACTTACCATAGTTTACCTTTTAACTCTGTCATCTTTGTACCTGTGACACTCACGCCATCTTAATTAAGGACAATCATTTTCTTTACATTCATCTTAATACCCTATACCTCCTAGCACAACCATATTTTTCACATGTGAACCATGAGAAAATGTCTGTTGACTCAAATGAACCCTGTAACAGTTTAGCCAAAGATATAATTTTGTCCCTCCATGGAAACAATCTCTTAAGAACTCTCAACTTTAATCTGTAAATGGGATCTGTAAATGGGACGAAGGGAGATTAAACAGAATTTGGTAAAATTCCCTTATGTTCTTGAAACTATCCTTCTATTCCATGGTAATTGTTCTGTGCTGGGGACCTAAGTTCATTAGCAACTAAAGTAATCACTCTCTCCAGGGGCTAAAAACTCAAGAGAAACGTAAAATCCTTATTTGGTGTCCAACCTCCAGTTTAGATGGCTCTCCAGAGAGAATGAAATCAAAATGTCCAAGAAGTTCCAAAACTAAAAAAGTTAACTGCATAGTCTTAAATTTCATTTTAAAAACAGAAAACCATTCTTTTAACTCTTCCTCTAAATGACAACTTATTCTTCATGCATACTGTTGCTCTCATAGATACAGACACACTTCACTTCTTTTCCTAGCAGAAGGCTTTTTTTTTTTTTTTTAATTAATGTGAGACCTCATTTTCCAATAGCATAAGGCACTTCATGTCATAACACAGTCCTTCACTCAGGGCTCAGATGTCATTGCTATTGTGAAAAATGTTAGAAATTGCAAAATCTGGGCCAACCTCTTTTCATCTCCCCTACCATTCCTCCCTCTCTAAAACATTATTATCTTTCTATGAATCATCGTTTTATCATCTCTCTTCCTATGCTGAGGTCCCTTACATAGTAACATCTTCACATTTTTTTTAAGATTTTATTTATTTATTTATGTATTTATTTATTTATTTGACAGAGAGAGACACAGCCACGGAGAGAGGGAACACAAGCAGGGGGAGTGGGAGAGGAAGAAGCAGGCTCCCAGGGGAGGAGCCCGATGTGGGGCTCGATCCCAGAACATCAGGATCACACCCTGAGCTGAAGGCAGCCGCTTAACGACTGAGCCACCCAGGCGCCCCACATCTTCACATTTTAATACCTACCAGTCCAATGTCTTCCATTCTACGATACCTCTGTGTGTATATAGACCTAATTCTAACTAAAACATACTGTGCTGTATGTAGTAATCTCTTCAGTATTTGAAATTACTTAAGAGATTCTAGTGATATCTAAGACCAAACTTTCCTAAAAATCACCCATCAGCTTGAGGGGTCCTGGATTATCTTATCTCTCCTTCATCAGGAAGGGAACTAATTAGTTCCTAAAATGGCATTAGGGTGCCAATTAGATACTCTAGTTATAACCCTGATGCAACAGTGGCAAACAAAACTCAAATATTTAATGTTGGCTGCATGCTGAATCTTTTTCACCTTGAGGAAGTCAATATGTATACTCTTCCCCTTGAGTGAAACTCATGAAGTTCTGAAATTCTCTGAGAGTGAATGGGTAAGTTGGCCCTGTGCCAGTCCAACTGATTTGCATATTACCATTCCAAACTTGATTTGCCTATCTTCAGAAACATTCATTGGAATGTTTCATACTTTATTAGGTTGTGGTTTAGAATTGTCATAGAGCTTCAAGTCATCTACATAATAGAGGCATGAGATGTCCATCTTCCCAACATTGGGCTCCTTTGTTTTCTCACATAACAAACTGCACACAGAACTGCAATGTCCTACATGACTACAAATGCTCTGTACTTTTAAACTATGGTCACCTTCTTTTACCTTTTTGGCCACATGTTAGGCATATTCCACTCAGTCACTGTGATTTGTAAGAAATCCAAATTTTGAGAATCCAACATAGAGGCATACCTAATCTTCAGTAGATTTGGAGTTAGGGTTTTGAAGTGATAGGTCACTTCAGGAATAGGAGAAGTTTCCTTTTCTTTGATTTTCTTGCATCAGATACACTATGATGAAATACAAGTGCCAGAGTAGGGGCTGTAGCCTATTTTTATCGGCAACGGGACTTCTGGCTGCTGCCATCTTCTCTTGCTTTCAGATGAGAGAGTTACTACCTGTCAAGAGACAGCTTGAGCAAGGACATCAAATAATGTCTGGTGGGCCTACACTTTGCTCCCCACTGCTGCGAGACAGCCCCAGCATGCCAAAGTTAGAGTTGCAACATCCACACATCTTCGATTTGAGGATGCCAATTTATTCATTAGAAAATATTCTCAAACTCAAGTGGTAAAACAATGGTGAAGTCAGGAGAAATACCTGAACACAGTTGGAGGAATGAAATATAGACGACAAGAATGATTAGCTGGTAAGGAATAGTCAGAAGAGGTTGAATCCAGGTAAAAAGGGCATTAGGAAAAGTAAAGAGAATATTGTAGTTTATTAACTCAAAAATGTCAATATCCTCACATCTTCACATCTCTGTAATCAGAGGATAAGGACAGGTTGGGCTCTCACAGATCTGCCCAAGTAGTCAGACAGATCACCTAAATTTGGAGGAGAGGACTGACCAGGCCAAAGTTGACAAGTGTGTTTATTTCACTTGCTAACTCTGATTAACAGGTAGGGACTGCCTGGATCAGAGTGTTGAGAATTTTGAGGCTGTGTCTGAGTCTATAAAGTGCTGGTTCTATGAAGAAAAACACTGTAAATGATGAGAGATTTCTACCCGGGAATGAGGTGTATCTATAGGATTACCATGATTTTGTCATCCTTAGCTCAGGCTGTCAAAATTGAATGGTTCAACTTCAGGTGGATAATTCTCCCCAGAGGTAAAGAGTTTGATTTGCCATCAACCTGAAACTCTGGCTATATCATCTACTCACAGAATTAAAAAAACAAAACAAAACAAAAACAAACAAACAAACAAAACAAAAAAACCCACATTATTTTAAATAGGGGATTTTCAACTTACCAAGAAATGCTACTCTAAAGATAAAGGAACAACTTTTTCTCCTGCTTTACTCTCTCCATTGTATGAACTCAGAAGATGCCTTAAGGAGATCTAAAAGCAGGAAAATGCTAGTAATTGCCATAAGGCAACTAGGGAGAAAGATAAAGCTTTATAAATAGGCTACCATATCCAAGATTCTATGTGTGTAAGTGTACTTAAGAGTGTACGTGTGTAAGCTCTTCATTCAAGCCCTAGAAAGTCCATTAAGTGGAATAAAAACAGAGAGTTGAATAATAAACCATAAAGGAGCATTGTTTTAACAACCTTAGTAGCCTTATTAAAATATCCATCAATTTTAATTTCACTGCAGTTAGAGAAGGCAAAAGCTCTGGTCTCCTGTGTGCCTAGTGCGATGAAAGTATACCCCTCATCAGTAATTATCAAATCATTTGTTTAAATACCATTTCTCCGCATTCAGCTCCCCGTCTTCTTCTTGCATAAGAATAATGTTCCCTGAGAATAGAATTTAGTGATATATGCTTCTAAGAGAGCCATGGACACCCTGGAGCTCATTAATCCTATAACCTTCTGTGAGCTGCTGGCCTGAAATGGTTGGAGTTCACTTTAAACTGGACTGAATTTCAAAGCAAAGGGCTCAGAGGTGGCAAACAGCTCATTAATTCAGAGTGTAATTTAGTGACAGAAGAATTGTTTTAAATGCACAATCTAAAACTATTTAAATTCACATTATAATTATAAGCAAAAACTATGCACTTCAAATTTGAAATCTGGATATGTAATCTACTGATAAAACTAATGAACAAAAATTTTAAAAAAGAAGGGACTGTCATCTTACCAAGAAATGCTAATCAACCTGCTTTTTGAAGTGTTCCTCATTTGCATCACAAGCATTATTATGAAAATTCAACATTATGCTTCTGTGTATTGCATTGTACTGCTCTGCTGAACATCAAAAAAAAAAAAAAAAAAAAGAACGAACAGGCAACACTTCCTCAAAGTGAATAAAAATGGAATAAAAAATCATGATCAAAGATAACTTCAATTCCTTATTAATTTTACCTTAATTCCACTCCTGGGATAAGAAGTCTTCTTCATAAGTTTTCTTTCCTATTACAAATTCTCCAGCAAGCTTATGGTCCCTAAATATATTCCCAAATGGAATGCATGCATAAATAAACATCAGTCAAATTTGCATAGCCTCTACCATAAATATGGCAGCACGTTTATAAACTCATTAGAGTTCACTGTGAGAAAAACTCATTAGACTCCCATTAGAACACGGGTTAACTTTTTAAAATTAAAGTTACAGAAGTAGTTTTATTCCTTTTTAAAAGTAACCAATAACAATGAAAAGATTCACCAGTGCTTTGGGTTTTATTCCTTTGTCTAAAGACTAAAAAAATGATTATTTCTTTCGGCAATATTCACGGTGAAAAATTACAAATAGATATTGTCTGAAGCATCTGTGGTTATAAACCAGTTTATTTTCTATAAATTTTAAAGCATTATTTTCCTGAAAATTAAGATAAGAAAATCAAACATGGAAAATTCTAATTTTTATTATTAATTATTTTAGTTGAAGGATATGCCAAATAGTAACAAAATCTTATAACTGAAATTAAATTTAATTAAAAAATTAAGTGCTGAAAAACCACGTGTTGAAAAATAATGTATAATTTTTTTCAAGAAAGTGTAAAGTCTACCTCATATAATAAAATATGTATTTTTTAATGTTTATATTTTTAAGGCCTTTTTCTCCTTTCATTGATTTTTCTCTAAAAAATAATCATATATTTGTAAGTAGAAGTCTAATGACATTATGTTATATTTTGACTACATCAAAAATATTCTCAAGGGCTCCTGGGTGGCACAGTGAACCGGTTAAGTGGCCAACAGTGGGTTTAGGCTCAGGTGCTGATCTCAGGGTTATGAGATGGAGCCTGCCTGGCTCCGCACTCAGGAGGAAGTCTGCTTAAGACTTTCTCTCTCCCTCTGTCCCTCCCATCCCCCCCAAATACATAAATAAATCTTTAAAAAAAATACAATGTGGCAGTTCCCAGATGAAATAAATATTGGGCGTAGAATGTTTACATGTATTTAAAAAAAAAAAAAAAAAAGAAGGCTCTTATGCTCCAAGTATGAAAGCAAGGTTTAGACTGAGAAAAATAAAAATTATTCCAGTGTTAACCACTGCTGTGAAATTCTCAGGTTCTTGGTCACTTAGTGCCAAGTGTCTCCATTATAATTATTCCTGAAAAAAAAAAAGGCCATTTGGAGGGAAGGATCCTCTTTAATAGCCCAAAGTTAACCACATCTCACTGATCGTGGCTCATTTCTATAGTAAACCTCTAAAACTTCTCTGACAGATCAAATTAAATTCTGCTTGGGGAAGGTATGGGACACTCCTCTTGGTTGAAGCAATGCTGTACTTTTTATTCCTGCTGAGTAAATAGCCTCAAGTCAACTACTTGCCCTGACTAATGATCAAACATATCCAGGAATTCTGTACAAGAAATGCATTCTTCCCTCCTTTGAAGTCCATTGCTGGGAGAGTAATTGGGTTTGCTGGAGATTTTTCCTTAGAACTGCAAAAGAAATTTCTTGGCTAAGCATATAATCAAGCTACATATTTTCCTTCTTTATTAAATATCTTCTTGTAAGAGGGTGGGCACTGAATAAACATGTGCCTCAAAGGAGTGTCAGAATGATGCACTACTATCTCTTTGCTGACTGAGGAATTCTCAGCAGTGTTAGGTTAAAAAATTCCACAAGAAGAATACATCATTGTGAAACATTTCCTTCAGTTGTTTAAGTCCCTCTAGAAATACAATTGTGCCTCTCATATATTAATATCATTATAACTAGGCAATCAGGAATATAAAAGAAGAATATGACATAGAACCTGTCCTCGAAGAACTTACAAACTAGGAGACTGGATATTATGAAAATATATTCTTTAAAAACTATATGAAAATAACAATAAAATCAGGATATTATAAAGCTATAATAAGAATGCCACAAAATAAATGACACTGGGCATCTGATTAGAAAGAAAGAGGTTACTTTTAGTGAGGGTGATTAATAGAGGCTGTTTGATGACCATCACCATTATGTGAGCTAGATATGCAAAGACGGATGTAGGATTTCAACAGGTAGGTTATGACTGGGGAGGCATTTTAGCCTCAGACCATAGCAAAAACACTATTTTTAGCTCCTAATGCAAGAACAACTCATAAGCAATGTAAATGAACCATGAAATAGAAAGCCAGGGAAGTCTCAGAGTTAGTACTGAGATCTCTATGTGATGGAGCAAGTATAAGAGAGGTAAAGTGAATGGATGGGGGCAGGACAACTTAGTGATGGTGCCAATAGTGGCCATGGTGGTGGTCAATAGCACCAGATGATCATGGAGAGCCTGAGTTTTGAAAACTACCTACAGGCTGAAAGACTCTCAACATAGTGCTGTGGGTTAAGACCGCAAGGGAGACAATGACAGAATGAAAGAGAACATGTCCAGACAAGAACGTGCATACAGAACATGGTAAAATAGTAAAGGAGTTAACAAGAATAAGCAAATAAGAGCCACTCCAGTCCAAATACAAGAAATGGATTGGTAATACCTTTGAAATACGCCCAAGAGTACAAGAGTGGTCAGAAAAGAAACAAGTAAAAAATGGCTCCACAATATATACCAACTGCTTTTGTGTGAAGAAAATGTAAAGCAAATCTAAACTCCTGTAGTAGATTTAGAGAATGTCTCTAGGTTCGTTCTGGATCTACCAACAGAACAGATTTAATTTACCTGCCTTGCCAACCTAGTGGAAAAGGAAAGAGGAAAGAAGGAAGTCACATCAATGATCTACAATTTATGTGTGTGTATGTATTCTTTTAATAAAATGCATTTTGAGTATATATATATATGTATGTATATACATATATATATACACAATAGTTTTTAAAGAATATATTTTTATAATATCTAATCTACTAGTTTGTAAGTTCTTTGAGGACAGGTTCTATGTCATATTCTTCTTTTATATTCCTGATTCTCTCTCTCTCTCTATGTAGATATATATATATATATAATCATACACTTAACACTACTATATTGGTAAAGAATATATGTTATAAAATATACACAAACATATATATTGAGGAGGATGAGAAAAATAAATTTAAAGAGAAGTTCTAATATTTCTTTCAGAGGCCATTAAGTTGGATAATTACTTTATCTCCTGGCCCCAATCATAATGCAAAGAGCTTAGATTTTTATATTCTGTAGGCAATAAAGAAACAAGAAAAGTTTATGAACATGAAATGAGATGATCGGATGGTTGTTTTAGGAAGATTAAGTAGGGGATCAGAATTAGGGATGGTAAAAGGGAGCTAAGATGGTAGACCAGAAGCCAGAGAGAAGGCCACATTGACAGTCATGGTATGAAATGATAAAGGCCTGGATTTAGGTGTTGACAGGACAAATGGAGGAGTGGGAGGTGGGGGGTGGGAAACATACCCTCTGACAGTTAAACTGTACAGGAAACAACCATATAGGTGCACTCCAGTGAAGACAGGGAATGGAGCCCAAGTTTGGCTGCAGACATGCCTCCTAGAGATGATTCCTGGGGTTCATCTCCTTTCATCTTCTGTTCTGATTGAATATTGGGCTCCACTGTTTCTCTGAAGAGACTTCAACATAGTATGGTGGTACTTTAAGTGATAATGCTTTCTTGTATCTTAGTGAAACAATTAATCCAAAAATGAAATAATTCTAGACAGAAAAGATCAATTTGGAGAGTCAAAGAACTTCAATAATTTCTCAACAATTATAGGGTGTCATTTCTTACTTTAATTGCACACAAATATCTGCTCTGACTCTAGAAATCTATCAGAGACCTCTTGAAAGTTATTATATCTGCCTTAGTAATAAAATATTACAAAGAATAACAATATACATTTTTACTTTCCTAGGTGTATTATAAACGGAGCAGAGAAGAATATCATCACAATCTTTCTTTCTTTCTTTTTCTTTCTTTCATAAACACAGGTCTCAATTTTGAGAAAATACCTCTAAATGTGAGTGTTTCTGTGAAATACCTAAACCTAGTGATTACTGCCCTGGGAGATTATATGAAAGGTATACACACACACACACACACACACACACACACACACACACACACACACAAAGTCAATAGAATGTCCTAGTGGCATGGTCTCTATTCTATAAAGCTACACCCAAAGGAAAAGTGTTAAAACCAACCTTGGTGTAAGTAATAACAAGATTATGGAATATTTCTTTATCACCTAGAAGATGTAATTTCTTTTATGGGGTTTTACTATGTTACAAATGCCAGGTAATAAGACAAACTCAAGTTTCCTTATAAATATGTCATTTTTAACTTTCATTTATAACATCATAATGTAGTAACTGCCTTGATCAAAGATGTTAAAGTTGAAATTCAATTGAACATCAAGACACTTCTATTTGATCACCATAGAAAGCTGGATTATAGTGTCATTCAAATATATTACATGTGGCAATGGCAGGCTTTTCCCCTTGCTTTCCTTCTTTTTTTTCCCCCCTGAAAATATCTACTGGAAAGGTGAATCTCAGGTGGTCTCCAATACTTTAGCTAAGGTATTGAAAGCTGGGGTAAAGACTTCAGAAACTCATTATTTCTTTGTCTTTTTTTCATGACAGTGAAGACGGTGGGATTCCCTTTGCCCCCTTACATCAGTGGAAAGTTCCTACTAAAACAAATTACAAAGAAATTAGTTCACTCACTCAATCTACATTAATAAGGGAATTTCTCAATCGAAACCTCTGATTTGATTGTCAGAGGAAGTCTCAAAGGAATGCCTATTTAATTTCTTTTCTTCATTATTTTATCTGCATGATAAAGTTATCCTATAGAACATCAGTAATTTAACTATAATCAAATTCTCTATTCGCACGATTCTTTCAATGTACAGAAATTTTAATGGAAATAACTGTAATATTGGTTAAAGGAAAATATTTAGAAAATAAGCAAAGGAACAAACATTAAAAGAATATTTGTTAACTATGTTTGAAAACATTTAATGTAATTCATGGTTTTGGCCTAAAATTTACAAATGGATGTTTTGAAATAATATTACAAGATTTTATTTCATGCAGTAAAAGAAGTGAAACATCATTATGGAACATCTGATGAAGACAAATCACTTTGGCTTATTTCAAAGTGCAGTGTCATTGCATGAGCCCCATATTCTTTAAGACATGTTCCATTCTTCATTCTGAAACCTATCAGATTCATGATACAGTATTATAGGAGAATTATAGATACTGTGATGAGCTTTCAGATAAGAGCAAAAAGTACAGTTAAGTGAAAAAGGTTTCTTAAGCTTCCAAAATGACCTTCCTTTGAAAGAACCTGTCAACCTTTCCAGTGATGGAACATCAATATTTTTAGGGCCGGTTTAACTCAATCTTCCTTTCTTTTAGTTTTAATGTATGTAGTCCTGGCTGATAAGAGAACTGATTACAGTCCTCCCCAGTCTCTTAGACACAAATGAACAAGTACATACAGAGGACCACCCCCTTCCAAATAGTGGGGGTAAGGTAAAGATTTGGTCATTTTACCACTTCAGGAAGCTAGTTTGAAATGCAGAATTTAAGAGATATTTTATAACCCATTTAACTCAAATCATGAGCTCTATAGAAGCAGCTAGAGGCATGAGCAACAGACATCCGCAAAAAGAAAGGGGGAGGGAAGAAACATTTCACCACTTTCACTATCCCCTTCAATCTGAGAAAACAGAGAGCAAAGGAGGAGTGATAGTTTGGAGATCCATCAGTAGGATATTGAAAATTTCAACCTGCTTATATGAATGATCAAAATTCAACAATGGAAGAAAAATTATCTTTCTTAATACCAGTACATACATACATACATACGTACAGTTCCCTTCCTTTAAATATGGGTTACACCAAAATACTGACCATCTGATAACTGTCCCCCAGCAGCATTTTAAATGTGTAATGTCTCTAAGTCACTGTCAAATTTGGGGACATGCTCACAGATCACTACAAGAGACTAGAGCAAAAATTACTTAGGGACCAATTCTGAGCCCCATTAGGCCATGATAAACATTATTTTATGGGAAATGGGAAACCTCAAGTGACCCAATCCATATAACTTACGTGTGTGTCAACTGGAGAGGGGCCAACAGCCATTACAAAGATCATGTTGCTTCTTTGTCTTACATGCTGGCGTTCCAAAGGCAATGTAACTTAAGACAAAGCTGGTTTTCAAATGTCTACAAAGTATTCATCTTAAATCAAATTTTTTCATGCTCTCTCTCTCTCATTCCATCAGACTTGTGTTTTAAAGTATTAGGAAACCAAAGGAGTTTAAAATCACAAAGGGAAATGCAAATCAATCTACAACAAATCACCTAACAGGTGCTCTGGAAGAGAATGTTATTGCCACTGACATTAACCATTTGCTTATCACCAAAATTATCCTCTTAGTGGATAATATGTGGTTAAACCCCTCACAACTTAGAGTCACAGAGAGGGAAAAGCAGCCCAAACAACTCTTAACATTGCTTCAAGAAAAAAATGCATTGAAATGACTAACCTTTCCCAAGGTCATTAGGCCAAGAGATGGGTTCTTCTGTTTCAAGATAGCTTTCCTCCTGACCTGGCATATGGTTTCTATTACTGCCAGACCATGACCACAAAGACATTTCAAATCCCTGTGAAAAATGTGATTCTATGTCAACTGCTCAGTTGTATGTCATAGAGGACAGTTGAAGTTCTGCTGGATGAGAGGGAGGGGGGTAAAGGGTGGCAGCAGGGATTTAATCCATGCCATCCCTTTATATGATATGACTAGGTTTGTAACAGAAACCTTCTCACTTCTGGTTTCTCTCTTTCATCTTACAAACCACTTAATGCTCACAAGGGACAGTGAACACACTTCACTGTATCATGTTTAAGCTCTCCAAAGATGTGAAACAGCTTTATCAAGGGTGACAGCCATTCACTAATCTGCTTTTCAAAAACTTGTTTTTTTCAAAGGGAGATAAAAGTAAATTCATGCTATTTAATCTGCATTAACACAGCAAACAGTATTGTGTCTATGACGATTAAGAAATGTTTATGAAATTATTTTGAATAGATATTTACTTGTAGGTATTACAGTTGCCTCAGAATATTAATAATGAGGACAAGAATTTGTCAACTAATATAAGATATTCCACGAGGCACCTTTAATTCATTCAGATTAGTCAGATTTTCAATATGAATGTAATAATGTTCTGCCTTATTACATTTCACAAATGACGTTTTCTGTTTTTAATATAACATAAAGTGTAGAATCATTGTCTGGTCTTGTAAAAGAATTTTATACAATTAATTATGAGTTTCTAGCATATCCTAATTTTACAGTAGCTGATTTACAACAACTCTCTAGGCACAGAATTTAATGGTTCCTGACAAAAGAGATGGGCAAAAGATTATACACACACAGAAATATTTACATAAATAGAAGCAAATAATCCAACCAAGCCTTTTGCTTTACAGTGAAATCCTACCAAGGAGAAAAGAAAGCTTTGAGAAACACTCCTAATTTTATTTTATTTTTTACTTATTTTTGTCCGTAGTATGTAATTAGCACTTTTTCAGTCTGTCCTCCTCATCTGTTTATTTTGGCTGTGCTCTATAGTCTATTTTTCTTTCAGTGGGCATTCCACTGTTTGTGATAATTTTGGAATGTTTCATGGAAAAACAAAAACAAAAACACACCATGACACCTCCCCATGAGGTCCTGAATGTGTCTAGATAGAAATATTAATTTAGTTATGCAAGACACAAATCAAATTAAATTCCCTGGTTGAATATGATATAGGTAAACCCATTGGTATCGTGTTTCCTATATAAGATATAAGAATTTGTCATATAAAATATGGTTTTGCTAGTTAGTGGGAAAAATTGATTAAAATGATTTTATTGAGTTGGCTGATCAATTCCATAAAAAGTGGTCTCTCTTATTTCCAGCACCCTTTTGTAGTAGCATATCAGACATTTGATCTTGGGAATTATGAAAACAGGGGCTTTCAAGGCCAGTTAGTTTTAAGGTCAGAAATTTACAAAGAAATGCAATTACCAGGAGGAAACACATTGCCAAGGCTTTGTTATATACCTGCTTATACTCCAACTGGTTAAATAATAAGAATATTAAAAAGTTGAGTTGTATTTGTTTTCAAGCATATACTCAGATATGATTCTCCTCACTAGGAGCTTCTAAGCACATCTGAATTTTTCCATTGCTGTGGCAAGGTTATTTTTTTGCTTATTAATTTAAAAATTTCTTGTCTATTAGACAACCAACAATATTCTAGTGGCAACTGCCTGTCTTTATAAAGAAATTCAATCATAGCCTATCCTCTGGTCCTTGGGAAGACAAAGTTCATTCTGAAAATTGAATTGTGTTTTCTAGATATTATGCATATATAATGACCACTTTCCACTTTCATCTTTAGGAATCAAAATTTGCTTGTGAAGAAAAATAGACCAATAAGCGAAAAGGAAACCTTCATCTATCTTTAATTTACAAACCAATCTATCACACTCTTCTAATTATCAGAGAATTTCTTCTTATAATACCTTTTTAAAAAACTTTTCTGAACTCTTTAAAGTACAACTGCTCTCTTTACAATCTATTTCCATTCATTCTTTCATCAAATATTTATTGATTATCTAATATTTGTTAATGATTGGCTTATGTACAGACATGTTTTGGGAGAAGGAAAAGTTTTGATTCTTATGCATATTTCTGCCAAACTGATTCATTCAGTTTGGTATTGTTTCACTGTCCATCATCACTAGAAGTTAGGACATAGCTCTAAAAGTTTCATTTCCTATTAACAACCCTCTATGGACCTCTTTCCCATAAATTAATCCTCAAGATGCAGGTAGGTAAGTGTTTTTTATATAGTCAGTACTGTCTTCTGGAATTTAATTAAATAGTATGGGTAACCTGTGGATAGCATTTATAATTTTATACACCTCACTTATATCCCTTCAAAGTCACTGTCATTGTCGATCAAAGATCCCAGCTTCACAGGCAGTCCTCGTGTCCCTTCAGTGACAGCGATCCTCTTTGGGGCCTCGGTGTGAAACCCTCTTTGCCTTTGCCGTTTTTTGAAGTCCTACCAGTAATCTTGTACCCAACATCTTTCCTAGAGTTTTCCTGAGGATAGCTTCTCTTAGTGATGAATGAAACTGTGACGTTGGGATTTTAACAAATTGTGCTGTAGGAGACTAATCCGTCAAGATGCTTCCATATAAACTACTCCCAGATCAAATGATTTCAGGAAACTGCATACATTATTCCCTCTGGGATATTACGCTGAATATTAACAAATTTAAAGACTCTGATGTGCACTGAAGTAAAAGTAAAATAATCTGTTAACTCTGTTTAACCCAACATTTCCTAAATATTTTTGAGTAAAAAGCCCTCAGTCTTTTGTACGTTTATAGGTTTGGGGCAATTTTTTGTTTGTTTGTTTGATTGTTTTTGTTTAATAACTATGAGCAATCAACCCTTTTTTGGAATTCTGCTGTAAATATATTCATTTGAGGATTTAGCATCGTTTAGCAAATATAGGAAAAGAAAAGTCCATGGTAAAATCTTGCATTGAAGGTTGTTATTGGATATATGAACATTTTTAACTATGTCTGTAACACATTTGCCTGTCTTTTTCTGAAGAAACAATGTGTAAGAGAGGACAGCCAAGAAGAAAGAACGTAGCTCCAAGTAGTACCAAGATAGTCTAGTGTCTACCGACTACTAAGAAATAGGTAAAAATAAAAATGGAATTAGAATAGTCAGTGGCTTCTTAATTTCCAGTTCCTAAGAGGATGGCATAATGACCCCTCTCAGAGCAATGGCAACAGAAATTACTCTGATCCAGTATCAGAGCAGGTGACAATTACCTCTCAGTGACACATTGACCCTAGACACCTGCATCCAGGTTGGTTCACCTGAGTCAGTTCCACAGGAACTATGTTCCTGTGTTATTCTCTCTGTTGTTCCCTCACCTTCACTTAAACTTTTAATGCCTGAATTTCTAGATCTTTTTCCTTAGTGGACCAAGAACTGAATGGTCTGATACATACTTGTTTCCCAATGGCTGAGCCTCAACGATGACTACCAAACTTCTTTCTCTAAAAAAGATACTTTAGTGGCCTTAGATATCACCATCTGTCTGCCCAGTATGAAATCCTGGACTAGTTATGGAAAGGGTGTTAACTCATATTTCACGTGTTCTTTCATTTATAAGCAGAACTCCTGCTTCAAATACATGGTTTTCATGTGTCCGCCTTACCTTATGCTCTGATTGCTGAACTTCTCCAGGTAGAATGGTCTGGCCTTCTAAGGCTATCTCTTTCCTCACGTGCCCAAGGCCCAAGTAATAACTAAAACATGACAGTGGGAGAACCACAAATACCAAGGAATTTTTTTTTTTTTTTTTTTTTTTTTTTTTTTTTTTTTTATGATTTTTTATTATATTATGTTAGTCACCATACAGTACATCCCCGGTTTCCGATGTAAGGCTCGATGATTCATTAGTTGTGTATAACACCCAGTGCACCATGCAATACGTGCCCTCCTTACTACCCATCACCGGTCTATCCCATTCCCCCACCCCCCTCCCCTCTGAAGTCCTCAGTTTGTTTCTCATAGTCCATAGTCTCTCATGTTTCATTCCCCTTTCTGATTACCCCCCTTTCTTTATCCCTTTCTTCCCCTACTGATCATCCTAGTTCTTATGTTCCATAGATGAGAGAAATCATATGATAGTTGTCTTTCTCTGCTTGACTTATTTCACTTAGCATTATCTCCTCCAGTGCTGTCCATGTTGTAGCAAATGTTGAGAACTCGTTCTTTCTGATAGCTGAGTAATATTCCATTGTATATATGGACCACAACTTCTTAATCCAGTCATCTGTTGAAGGGCATCTCGGCTCCTTCCACGATTTAGCTATTGTGGACATTGCTGCTATGAACATTGGGGTGCATATGGCCCTTCTCTTCACTATGTCTGTATCTTTGGGGTAAATACCCAGTAGTGCAATGGCTGGATCATAGGGTAGCTCAATTTTTAACTTTTTAAGGGACCTCCACACTGTTTTCCAGAGTGGCTGTACCAACTTGCATTCCCACCAACAATGTAGGAGGGATCCCCTTTCTCCACATCCTCTCCAACAATTGTTGTTTCTTGCCTTGTCTATTTTTGCCATTCTAACTGGCGTAAGGTGGTATCTCAGTGTGGTTTTGATTTGAATTTCCTTGATGGCTAATGATTTTGAACATTTTTTCATGTGTCTGTTAGCCATTTGTATGTCTTCATTGGAAAAGTGTCTGTTCATATCTTCTGCCCATTTTTTGATTTGTTTATTTGTTTCTCGTGTATTGAGTTTGAGAAGTTCTTTGTAGATCTTGGATACCAGTCCTTTATCTGTAGTGTCATTTGCAAATATATTCTCCCATTCCGTGGGCTGCCTCTTAGTTTTTCTGACTGTTTCCTTGGATGTGCAGAAACTTTTAATCTTGATGAAGTCCCATAAATTCATTTTATCTTTTGTTTCTCTTGCCTTTGGGGATGTGTCATGAAAAAGGTTGCTTTGGCCGATGTCGTAGAGGTTGTTGCCTATGTTCTCCTCTAGAATTTTGATGGATTCCTGTCTCACATCGAGGTCTTTCATCCATTTGGAGTTTATTTTTGTGTATGGTGTGAGATAGTGGTCAAGTTTCATTCTCTTGCATGTAGCTGTCCAATTTTCCCAGCACCATTTATTGAAGAGACTGTCTTTTTCCCACCGGATGTTTTTTCCTGCTTTATCAAATATTAGTTGCCCAAAGAGCCGAGGGTCCATTTCTGGGCTCTCTATTCTGTTCCATTGGTCTATGTGTCTGTTTTTGTGCCAGTACCATGCTGTCTTTGTGATCACAGCTTTGTAGTACAGCTCGAAATCCGGCATTGTGATGCCCCCAGCTTTGTTTTTCCTTTTCAACAGTTCCTTGGAGATTCGGGGCCTTTTCTGTTTCCATACAAATTTAAGGACTGTTTGTTCCAGTTCTTTGAAAAATGTCCTTGGTATTTTGATCGGGATAGCATTGAAAGTGTAGATTGCTCTGGGTAGCATGGACATTTTAACTATGTTAATTCTTCCGATCCATGAGCATGGAATATCTTTCCATCTTTTTATGTCTTCCTCAATGTCTTTTAAGAGTGATTTATAGTTTCTAGAATATAGATCCTTTACGTCTCTGGTTAAGTTAATTCCAAGGTAACGTATGGTTTTTGGTGCTATTGTAAATGGGATGGATTCCCTAATTTCTCTTTCTTCGGTCTCGTTATTCGTGTATAGAAATGCAACTGATTTCTGAGCATTTATTTTGTATCCTGCCACGTTACTGAATTGCTCTATAACTTCTAATAGTTTGGGAGTGGACTCTTTTGGGTTTTCCATATAGAGTATCATGTCATCTGCAAAGAGAGACATTTTGACTTCTTCTTTGCCAATTTGAATACCTTTGATCCCTTTTTGTCGTCTGATTGCTGTTGCAAGGACTTCTAGTACTATGTTGAATAATAGTGGCGAGAGTGGGCATCCTTGTCGAGTTCCTGATCTTAAGGGAAAGGCTTCCAGCTTTTCCCCATTGAGAATAATATTTGCAGTAGGCTTTTCATAGATGGCTTTTATGAGATTGAGAAATGTACCTTCTATTCCTACACTCTGAAGGGTTTTAATCAGGAAAGGATGCTGTATTTTGTCAAATGCTTTTTCGGCATCGATTGAGAGGATCATATGGTTCCTGAGTCTTTTCTTGTTGATATGATGTATCACGCTGATTGATTTGCGAATATTGAACCACGCTTGCATCCCAGGTATGAATCCCACTTGATCGTGATGGATAATCCTTTTAATGTACTGTTGGATTCTATTAGCAAGTATCTTGTTGAGGATTTTGGCGTCCATATTCATTAGGGAAATCGGTCTGTAATTCTCCTTTTTGATGGGGTCTTTGCCTGGTTTGGGGATCAAGGTAATATTGGCCTCATAGAATGAGTTTGGTAGCTTTCCTTCTGTTTCTATTTTTTGAAATAGCTTTAGGAGAATAGGTATTATTTCTTCTTTGAATGTTTGGTAGAATTCCCCAGGAAAACCGTCCGGGCCTGGAGTTTTGTTATTTGGAAGGTTGTTTATCACTGACTCAATTTCTTCATAATTAATTGGCCTGTTTAAGGAATCAATTTCTTCCGGTTTCAATCTCGGTAGTTTATAGGTTTCCAGGAAGGATTCCATCTCTTCCAGATTGCTTAGTTTATTGGCATATAGCTGTTGATAAAAATTTCTAATAATCCTTCCAATTTCAATGGTGCTCGTCGTGACCTCTCCTTTTTCATTCATAATTTTAATAATCTGGGTCCTTTCTCTTTTCTTTTGGATAAGTCTTGCCAGTGGTCTGTCAATTTTATTGATTCTCTCCAAGAACCAGCTTCTAGTCCTGTTGATCTGCTCTACTGTACTTCTGGTTTCTGCTTGATTGATTTCAGCTTTAATTTTGGTCAACTGCTTCCTTGTGCGTGGATTAGGCCTGTCCCTCTGTTGCTGTTCCAGCTTCTTGAGGTGAGAATATAAAAACTGCATTTTAGATTTTTCTATTCTTTTGAGTGAGGCTTGGATGGCTATGTATTTCCCCCTTAGGACTGCCTTTGCAGTATCCCATAGGTTTTGGACTGTTGTATTTTCATTCTCATTGGTCTCCATAAATTGTTTTATTTGATTTTTGATTTCCTGGTTTATCGAGTCATTCCTGAGCAGGATGGTTCTTAGTCTCCAAGTGTTTGAGTTTCTTCCAAATTTTTCCTTGTGGTTGAGTTCCAATTTCAGAGCGTTGTGGTCTGAGAATATGCAGGGGATAATTTCAATCTTTTGGTATCGGCTGAGACCTGTTTTGTGTCCCAGAACATGGTCTATTCTTGAGAATGTTCCATGGGCATTAGAATAGAATGAGTATTCTTTGGTTCTGGGGTGTAGTGTTCTATATATATCTATGAGGTCCAACTCGTCGAGTATGGCATTCAAAGCCTTTGATTCTTTGCTTAGTTTTTGCCAGGGTGTTCTGTCTATTTCTGAGAGTGGAGTGTTGAGGTCCCCTACTATTAATGTATTTTTATTTATATGTCTCTTTATTCTGGTTAAGAGTTGGCTTGTGTATCTTGCTGCTCCCCTGTTGGGGGCATATATATTTATAATTGTCATATCCACTTGTTGAATACTTCCCTTAAGAATAATATAGTGCCCTTCTGCATCTCTAACTATAGTCTGTAGTTTAAAATCCAATTTATCTGATATGAGAATTGCTACCCCAGCTTTCTTTTGAGGTCCATTTGCGTGAAAGATGGTACTCCATCCCCTTACTCTCAGTCTGAATGCATCTTTGGGTTTGAAATGAGTCTCTTGTAGACAGCAAATGGATGGGTCATTTCTTTTTATCCAATCTGCAACCCTGTGGCGCTTTATGGGATGGTTCAAACCATTTACATTAAGACTGATTACTGAGAGATATGATTTTAATGTTGCCATGTTGCCAGTAAAGTCTTTGTTTGTATTGGCTGTGACTTTCTGTTCTGTATCACTCTTGGGGCCTTTTTACTTTTATAGAACCCCCCGTAATATCTCCTGTAGGGCTGGTTTCGTGGTTACAAAATTGGTTAGTGACTGGCGATTCTGAAATGTCTTTATTTCTCCATCAATTCTGAATGAGAGCCTTGCTGGATAAAGGATCCTTGGCTGCATGTTTTTCTCTGAAAGAGCTTTAAATATGCTCCCCCAACCCTTTCTCTCATTCCAGGTCTGTGTAGACAGGTCTGACGTAATTCTGATGCTTTTGCCTTGGTACGTGAGAAATTTCTTTGCCCTGGCCGCTTTCAATACTGTATCCTTGCATCTAATATTTGCGAAATGCACTATGACGTGACGTGGCGTAGGTTTGTCATGGTTGAGCTTGGGAGGGGTCCTCTCTGCCTCTTGGACACGAATGTTTGTTTCCCTTGCTAGATTAGGGAAGTTTTCAGCTACAATTTGTTCAAATATCTCTTCTAGACCTCTGTTTTTCTCCACCCCCTCGGGGATGCCGATGATTCTAACATTGGATCGTTTCATTGAGTCAGTAATCTCCCGTAACCTACATTCGTGGGCGTGGATTTTTTTAAGACCCTCTTCTATTTTCATTTTTTCCTCTATTAACCCATCCTCCAATTCACTAACCCGTTCCTCTGCTTCTGCGACCCTGGCCGTCAGAGCCTCTAGTTTTGCCTGCATTTGGCTCATAGAATTTTTAATTTCTGTCAGATTCGCTCTCATTTCTGTCCTTAGGGATTCTATATTCTCAGTAACCTTTTCGTTAATAGTTTTTTCAATTCTACTCATCATTTTGACCATCGTTACTCTGAATTCCATTTCTGATAATTTGGTTACATCCATATCCATTATTTCTGTGGCAGAGGCCACAGAATCACTGTCTTTTCTTTGCTGGGGGGGGCTTCTCCTTCTTGTCATTCTGATGAAGAGAGGTTGCGGGGTTTCCAGAGCCCAAATTATTGACTGGGTCCCAGGCCGTGCCCCTTGTTTTATAGGGATCTTAGGGATGTGGGCTTCTTCTTTAAAGATTTTATTTATTTATTTATGTGGCAGCCAACCAGCGAGAGAGGGAATAGAAGCAGGGGAGTGGGAGAGGACGAAGCAGGCTCCCAGCGGAGGAGCCCGATGAGGGACTCCTTTCCGGAACGCCGGGATCACGCCCTAAGCCGAAGGCAGGCGCTCAATGACTGCGCCACCCAGGCGCCCGGGTTGTGGGCTTCTTGATTTTTCAGCCTGCCTTCTGTGTTCTGGGGGAGGGGCCTGCCGCGCCGATACTCAGGCAACCCTGTTTGGGTAGAGTCTCGGCGTCCCCTGCGAGGGGGGATGGGGATGGGCACTCCCTGAGCCGGTATTTCCAGGCTTTTGTTCTCTGGCGGCTTTCCCTGGCGGTTTGCTGTGCCTCTTCTGAGAGTCAGAGCAGCAGCGGCCAAATTTCAGCCTCTGTCTCAGAACAGAGGGATTGCGGCCCGTTCTCTACTAATGTTCTGGCCACTTTAACTCTGTTTCTGTTGGTGCTGCTCAACCCTGCAGCGTCCGGGATGTGCGCCCCACACCCGGCGTCCCAGCCCTCACTTCCAGGGCCGGCGCGTCTCTGTCCTTTGTGTTTCTAATGCCGCCAGCCACCAGCCGCCCCGCGCACGCTCCCGGATCTCCCGGTCTCAGTCTGGATCCAGTGAGCGCACCGGGATTCCGGTGTTCCGCGAGATGCCTGGTGGCGTGCGCACCCGGCTCACGGTCTCAGTCTGCTGTTTTGCGGTCTCAGTCTGCTGTTTTGCGGGTGCCGTCCGCGAGCCCTGCCCACTCTCCCGTGCAAGTGGCTACCGCTTCCCGGCGCCCGAACGCGGCGGCTCCCTCCCCCTTCCGTTTATCTTCCGATATCTGTGCACAGTTTCATGGCTCCCCGCTTCGTACCTCAATACTCAGCGCTGGAGATGTTCATTTGTAGAGATCCAGATGCGTCTTCCTGCGTCTCAGGCTGGTTCCGTGGTTGTTTAGGCTGGTCTGGTACCTACCCAGCTCGACTCGGAGGACCGGCTGAAAACGGTGTCTCCTACTCCTCCGCCATCTTAACTCCCACAAATACCAAGGAATTGATTTAGTTTAAATAAGACAGTTGTTGTAGAGGAGTTCACACACACACATACACACACACACACACACACACACACACCAGCAAAACTAAATTCAACAAATGCTCTATTTAGTTCTCTTTTGCCATACTAGGGGGCGAGTAGGCTTTAACAAATCAATCTTTCTCTATCATTCACCCATTCAAATAAATATATTTTCTCATAGACAAACAACGGGTTAATGCACAGAGAGGAATAATTGAAAACATATTTCAAATTTATGCCTCCCTAATACCTATTACCCTAATCCCACTGAGTTTTAGCAATGGCCAGTATAATCCGGAAAAGAGTAGAATAAAGTTATTTCAACCAATGATTCTGGTTGTTCATGGGTAGGTGTATCATAATACAAAAGACTTGGCAAATATAAAAATTTTCTAAAATATGTTGAAGTATCTTCTTGAAATTTTTACATATGTGCAGTAAATACATAGGATTAAAAAACTTAATAACCGATGGTCTCTAACATATACTTAGCTGGTCCCCTTTTATTTTAGCTTTTCACTTCTACTGAGTCTACAGTGATTATAGTCCCTAATTTATGCCAACTGGTAGCACTATGATTGAAATATGCCATTGTCAACTATGATTGAAATGATTCATGGCCAAGCACAGTTTGCCCTCCCTACAGGGTATGAAAATACTACTCTGGAAAGTTAGTCATGCTAAGTATTTTATATCAGTTTTTTTCCACTTCTAATATTTTTTTCTGAAGTTTGATTCTTCTACCAAAAAAAAAAAAAAAAAAAAAGAAGAGAAGAGAAAAACCACACCACACTAATGGTGAGGGTAAAGGTCACAAAACGGCATTTCTTCTTAAAATATCTCCATTTAAATGCAAATTTTGGCCTTTATTCCTAACCTTTAAACAGTCATTTCATAGAAATGCAAAAAGTAAAAGTAAAGTTTGTGTTTTAATATCTACAGAGAAGCACTCTAATGTGTTATTTAGTCTCATTTATGCTGCATACACACTACTATCTTAGAGCTTGATGGATTTCTTTTGGGATAAGCAGTATTTTCTCAGAAAATTCAATTTAAAAAAAATAAATACATATAGGATGGTTTAAATCCAACTATAAAGTCTCATCATTTTTCATAATTTGAATCACTAGAAGTTGCCACATTGTTTTTGTTATACTTTGTTATTTACCTTATGTAATGTACAAAGCTATGGCATTCGTTAGTGACAAATAACTTGAAATAGTCTTTATTATTGAAACTGACTTAAATGCACTTCTATAAAAATAAAAATGTAAAGCTGATAGCATTTTCAACCTGCATTTCAAAATGTAATAATTGAAAATGCAATAAAAGACCAATTAATAACGAGGTGACGGTTTCATCCTAGTGACTAACTTAAAATCAAAATGATTAAAGTTTTAGAAGAAAATGGGGCGCCTGGGTAGCGCAGTCGTTAAAGCGTCTGCCTTCGGCTCAGGGCGTGATCCCGGCGTACCGGGATCGAGTCCCACATCGGGCTCCTCTGCTATGAGCCTGCTTCTTCCTCTCCCACTCCCCCTGCTGTGTTCCCTCTCTCGCTGGCTGTCTCTCTGTCACATAAATAAATAAAATCTTTAAAAAAAAAAAAAAAAAAGTTTTAGAAGAAAAAAAAAACCCAACTATTTAGAAAACACTAAAAGTTTCAAAGCATTAGATCAACTTAGAAATTTAGGATTTATTCCAGAATTAAATGTTTTGTGACATGAACTTTGATACAAAATCGCAAAAATAGATTTTTATATACCAAATTGTTGTTTTTTTTTTTTTCAGTGTCCTGCAAGACACATAATAGCCATTTTGTGCCTCCAGCCTAACGCAGTAGCCCCTCTGATTTCCTCTGCAGCTGTGGGGAGCAGTTTGCTTATACCAAGGCAGTGTTCCTCTCAACTTTTCTTCCTCAGGGATTCCTCCTCAACCCTGGCAGATATCTTAGCCTCTATGCAGGCTAGGCTGGACATATGACACAGTTAATACCCTTTCCCCCATATACCTAGACAAATGGGGGATGGGAATGAGTGATTAATGCCTGAAACTTCGATCCTTTAGAGCTGAGCTGCCCAATCGAATAGTCACTAGCCAGCCACATATATGACTATTTACACTTAAATTAATCAAAATTAAGTAAAATTAAAAACTCAATTCCTCAGTCACACTAGTCATATTCCAAGCGGCTATTATAGCAGACAATGCAGATATACAACATTTCCATTATAAGAAAGTCCTACTGGACAGTGTTATTTAAAGAAACGCTTCTAAGGCTGTGTGTTCTACAATTATTCATCAGACGGTCCTCAGCAGGATTTAGCCTGCAGTGTAACTGGATCAAGAATGTATCATTTATTGGGTTTTGTTCCTTTATTTAGCTCATTCCCTGCTTCTTCATTTCTATTTCCTGGGATAACCACCAAATAAACTGCTGGTACCCAAATCCTTGTTTCAGGCTCTGCTCTGTGGGGAACCCAAGCTGAGAAAGACAGCATATCAATCTTTTTGACCCTATTTTAGTTCAAAGAATGCTATGATTAACAAAGATGCAAACAGAAATAAAATAACGCTTAAATTATTTGTATTTACAATTCTTTTCCCCTTCACATCCTTGGCCTTCATTCCTTTATTAGTTCTATAACTACGTGGTCTTCACTGAATTGATCACGCTAAGGAGGCAATGAGACAGAGTGGGAGGCCAACTACACACCGAAATACTGTATTTTAGAAGTAAGGACAGTTGAACAATGAGAGGGGGTAGAAAGGAGGGAGATAGACAGGAGGGGAAAAGAAGAGCAGGTACCTGTTGGTAAGGAACTCTGGAAAGAGAGTTATTTAAATGGGGTTATTAGGAAACTTGGTTCTACATCTTCTCTTCTTATGCAATTTCCTCACTTTTGCCTCCCAGAAAGACTTCCAAGAAATACTTACATTAATTTTCAAGACATTTTGGAGTTAGACTTCTACATCTTTCAACTGCGACAGTGGTCTCAAAGGAACCCAGTGCAATCAGAGTGCATCCCCAGGAATAAAGCAATCATCAGATGTGAACCTTACAGTTGCACCACAGTGACTTATTTAATGCAAGAAAAACAAAAAGTGGAAACTATGACAAACTCCTAACAAGGTGACAATGTGACATTAACAAAACATTTTCCCCGTATTTGTGGAATTAAAATTAACTTCATTTATGCATGTTTCATTACTGGCAGCACTACGGAGGTTAAAGGGGCAACCTAACTTTTGAAACGGTTTCTATAAAGTTTAATACTGTCTTTAGGTGAAAATCACTAGGATAGAGCTTTCGCATTTTTTCTCCCCTTTTTAAGATTAAGGTAGACCATGAAACTTACAAAAATAGTAATAATACTCTGACTGAAAATGTAGATGATTCGATCATTTCCTTTTAAATCAATTTATTCCTGTTAAACATAAGAATACTTTATCCAGGGGCGCCTGGGTGGCACAGCGGTTGAGCGTCTGCCTTCGGCTCAGGGCGTGATCCTGGCGTTATGGGATCGAGCCCCACATCAGGCTCCTCCGCTATGAGCCTGCTTCTTCCTCTCCCACTCCCCCTGCTTGTGTTCCCTCTCTCGCTGGCTGTCTCTATCTCTGTCGAATAAATAAATAAAATCTTAAAAAAAAAAAAAAAAAGAATACTTTATCCAAAGAGTAAAGTAGCTTTCAAAACTCAAAACATGTTATCAATGAAATTAAGAGATACACTGACCAGGAAAGTGCATACATTAACTTTTACATTCTCCACAGAAATCCCCCATATAGAAACACCAAGTTTCAATTAACTGAATTTTACTGCTCTTTTTTCTATTGGGGTGTAGGTGGAGAAGGAATGTTGGAGAGTGATTGCCTAAAAACAAATCTTACATTGATATTCCAAAAGGATAAATGAAAATAACTTCTATCTAATCTTTTTTTTTCCCTCTAAGTCTGTGACTATGCCTCCAATCAGTCATGTCAATAAAACTGGAAATATTCATCAAAAATATAGTAAATTCACCCATTTGTACATCCATTCATCCACACACCCACAAAACATTACGGATATACTTGGGTCAGCCATTGTGCTGGATGGTAGGAATCCAGAGTAGTTAGCTGATCCCACAAATGTTTGTCAGACACATATTTGTTAGGCCTTCTGCAGCTGGTAAGGTAAGAGTGGTCACCAGTTTCTCCCACTGAGGAAACACAAGAGTGGGGAAACCAGATAAACAAAGGGAGGTTTCCAATGCTGTGGGATGCTCACAGCCAGCAGCAGGGCAAAACGTGCATATGAAACAACCAACGCTGAGCTTTAGAAGTATGTACAGAGAAAAGTACTTCACCAGTTGGGACTAGGTACAGAAAAGGCTAGTTCAAATTATGTCTAAATAAATATTTTTAAAGGATAAATCTGTTACTTATGAGGGCGTTTTTCTAGCCAGCAAAACAAAGGTAGGTTGATCTTTTGGGCTCATTTTGATAAAGCAAATATTTCTGGCTGGCCCAATTATGGAGTATTTCTTGGTTCTCAAGTACCTGAAGACAAATGGTTTTCTCATGTAGGTTAAACCAGTCCTTCCTCTGTGGATCTGGCTATGATATGCATCCGTCTGGTAATTCCCTGATAATTAATAACTTCACCCTTATTTCAGTCCGCTCTATACTAAATTATTACATTTTGAATATGGTTTCTCTCAATCTGTATGTTGGACATTCAATAAATCAATATCTAGATTACTTATTGATTTTTCTAGTGCTGTATGTGCATACAGACATTCTACTGAGTTTGAGGAAATGAAATAGAAATAAAGATTGCACTAACATGCTCTTTCTAATAAGTGAAAAGCAAACCTAGCATCATATTCAAATTTGGTATTCAAATGGTTTATATAAGAATCTGATTTTTTAAGTCTCAATTCATAAGCAGAAAAATGCCATCCCTAAGAAGCTTGCCAATGTTTTATAAAATGCAAGGCTTAGCCATTAAAGTTAAAAAAAAAAAAAAAAAGACTAAAAACCATTGCAGAAGTAAAGCACACAGCATAATGTTGCCTGATTACCACTCAGAGAGGCCCGGCCATCAAAGCATGGCCAATTCAAGTTTCAGTGATGCCTCTTTAAGCCCTAATGAACCGTAGTGCCCTAATGAGAGGTTTCACTGAATCCTAGTCAACCAAGCACAGGTTTCACAGAGAAAAGAGAAAACTAGGAACCCGCTGCATCTTAAATGGTGAGATTTGTATCAACAATGTTTATAAGTCATTTTTTCCCTTGGATAAAAAAACCAAATAGCTACTGTTCTATGGGACTCACAAATAAGGGTGTTTACTTAATTCAGTATGAAATCATTTTATATCATGAAGTACTCTGTGTGAATTCATCAATGTTAAGAATTAATTCTTTAAGTGAACTTCTAAGAAAGTAATATTTGCATAGTTTTGTATAGTAAGGAGTACATTTTGAAATGTTTAACAAAGAACCAAAGATATTTTGTCTACGGAAGATTAATTCTGAGACCAACAAAAAATGATTCACTAGAAACAAAGATACTCATTTAAGTCAACAAGTAATATAGGTCACAAGCCTTTCTGGCATCATCTAGGTCAAATCACACTCAAAAGTCCACATTTTTCTATTCCCTTTCTAATGATTTTGGCAAGTATAGACCGGGTGATGGGTAAAATACATCCAAAGAGGGAAGGCCAGTCTCAAAGGCATTGCTGTTCACGTTCTGAACATGGCATTGCAGTGCACTCTCAGTTTTGCTTTAAACCATTAATGATGATTATTAGACAACTGTGACTTGAATTTCACTTGGCTCCAAGAATGGCATCAAGTAACTGGAACACATCACCAGTAAGATGAAACCCCATCTTGGTGATGCGCAACTCTTTTGAATATGGGCATTACTTTTTCCTTTACGGAACAGTTCTGGATCATCGTAAGTTAATGACTGCAATTGTGACCAAAAGAAAGAGAAGAGGGATGGAAAAGAAACTTCGTTGACCATCTTTTTATAAAAATTTGTCCAACAATAAAACAGAAAAAAACCACCTGATGTGGAATATGCCAAATTACGCCTAGCATTCCCCAGCAAGAATGTAGTGTTTAATCATTGTCAGCATAATGTGACACAGTATATATTATACCCCACCCACAGCCACACCTTTCAAGTGTCAAACGGCATTTCTTCAGAGAGGCCTTTCCTGACTCCCCACACTGTATCAGATTCAAACACCCTGCAACTTTTTCTCCATAAAACAAGTTTCAAGAAGGCATATACACAGTTATTTACCTCAGATTCATCTCTACTCATTGCCTGATAAGTTCCAGGTGAACAACAGAAGCCCCGTTTGTTTCATATCACTCTTGTATCTTGGGTCTAGCACAGTGCCTGATGCATAGTGAGCACTCAAACGGTTTCAAACCAAGGGACGAATGACCATGCTGCCCCAGAGAATCCTGAAACTAACGTGAGGATCAGGCAACTCCCCACACAGGTGTAGTCCTAGAGGGTATTTTGGTAATGTGTCTGAATATTAAACATATGTAACCTTTTACCTTCTTAAATAGAAGCAGTATATACAGGAATGGTCAAAGAAATCTTGTTTAGAATTGCAATAGCTCAGGTTCAACTTAAATTCCAATAGCAGGTAATTAACTAAATACATTGTGGCATATCCTTAAAATGGACCAGTGGTTGCAAGCGCTAGCTGTAAAACAGTTTACATAAAGCACACACGGAAAAAGTGTATACAGAGGAAAAATATATGTGAAAAATCCTGAAAGAATATCAACTATGAACAGGGCTTACCTTTAGGTTGTGAGACTATCTTTATTTTCTCCATTATGTTTTCCTATTTTTCCTAAACTTTAGCAATGAGCATATATTACTTTCATTAAAAAAATTAAAATTATTGAAAAGAAAAGGAAACCAAGATGACAGATTGTAACAATAACATGGGCAAGGTGCAATGTTTCTTACATAGAATCCCTTTCTATTTCATAAGATCCTGTTAATTCTTCTTTATTAGATACTATGTAAAAAAAGTTACTTATTTTGAACTATTAATAAATATTAACTGTCTATTCAAATACAAAGCAATAATTAAGCCAGTGAAATTAAATATCTAACCTCCAACACTTCAAATAATAAAAACTAATAGTTTGGGAGAGGGACCACAGCAACGAGTATGTTCTGGAAACTTTTATTTTCGGCAAGGAGAATATGTGTATATGAAAATAAAATGAAGTCAAGAATTAGTAATCCTATCTGTAAAATATAATCTCTGAATTCTATCAAGGTGCAAAACCCAGGCAAAAGGAAATTTAAAGCCTCTCCTATAATTGTGGTCAATGGCACGGGGTTTGGTTTTGTGGCACTGGATCAGTGATGGAAATAATGCTCAAAGTCTCAGAGAGGGGATAATATCCACCTAGAGGCTCCCGTGAAATAAACCCAGCTGTAGAGAAAACGTCCATAACATGTCTGGAATATACTTTTCATTCAAACTACTTTTATTACTATTGTTGTTGCAATGCGGGGGGGGGGTGAGTTGGGGGGTTAGGTAGAGAAAAATAATTTGTTCAGATGATCAACATAACTGTTACAACTTCCTACTTAATGTAGTCTCTGTGGATGGAGACTAACTACTGCGTAGATTGACAAGCAAATCCCAAGGATATCAATAAAGAGTTCAATAAGTCATTTGATGCCAACTTAATTTTTTAATGTAGTTGGAGGAGTCCCCAAGGGCCCTGTGGCTGCCTCGAAGTCGTTCTGTAGCAGCAAATGTCACAGCCATCCAAGGACGCGAGGTTGCTAATGTAGCATTCTTCATAAAATAGAACCGGGTTGCTGCTCCCCCTGACATCATAACAAAGCCCTGATGGATGTGCACTCTGCGTGCTGAATTGATTTTTGTTAAGTCCGAGCTCTCATACTATTTTATCCTAATGTGCCTAAATAAGCAGTGTTGACTCCTTAATTTACTCATCTTAACACCAGCAGCTTCCAGGACTCCATTAACATGGTGCCGCATTTAGGTTGTCTGCTGAATTTGCTAACCTCAAACGTATGAAATCTGAATTCTTAAAACTGATAACACTGCCAGGAAGAATCATTTCTTTCAAGACCAATGGGAATGCGTGTATCAGCATTTCAAGGAGTCGCGCCCATAAATACTTAAACCGGAGGGTACACTGAATTAATTAGGACACTTGCTTTATTAAGAGGGTTGATTGTGGCTACATGTTACAAATGGTAACCTGAAGGCCCTAAAGAAGTAGTTTAATGTTTTGCCACCAAACGAAGCCATTGGAGAGACATTCACTGAAGGAAATTCAACAAAACAGAATGCAATTCGATAGATATACGAATTCTGCCAAAAGCAAAATAGACTATTAGGGTCTGGAGTAATTTGGAAATAAACAGTAAATTCTGTAAGAAAATAAAATAAAAAGATAGAGAGGAAAAGAATTACTTCAAGTAATACAAAAAGCATTTTAAAAACAAATTGAAACTACAGCAAAATAGAAGATTATTTTAACCAAGGCGAATTCAAAAAGAACTTCTGTTAGGGACATTTGTATGATATACAATGATGATGCTAAACCCTTGGGGATATAGTAATACATGTATTTCTTTGGAACACGAGAACACTATTTCCTTACAAGTCAATGAGGGGTATTGTGGGTTCAGATCTGTGTTTAGTTTCTTTTTTTAACTATGTAGTGTTTATTTCTGAGTGTTTGGTGGTTGTATTTTATCACTCAGGGAATTGAGCTTTTGTGGGGTGATATATTCAATGAATTTCTCCTTCCATCAAGTTCAGTGTTTTACTGGTTTTAAAAGCAGCCATTACTTTTATTGTCTCCAGCAAAACCAAACACATGCTTTACTTTAGTTCCACATCTGTATTGATAATGATAGGTCACCAGCCCTTCAGTACAACCCAAACTGCGACATTATAAAAGCCTGCCTCCTTGTTGAAGCTTAGCCTTTGCTTGTAAAAACAAGGCGAAGGTCCAATTAGCGATTCAGAGGAAAATGGGAGGGCAGTCTTTTGTGTATAGGCATCCCCGTTCGAAAACCTATAATCCATAATGAGCCCTGTTTAACACGACGGATGCTTTCCTTTCAGACAAGCCTAAATACCAGGTCACTAATGAGCAAGAATTTAAAACGCTGAGACCATGAATGAAACAGGTTATTGTGAAAATTGGCTCATATTAAGAGATTTAAAAGACTTGGCTAGTTCTGTTTGGCCTGACAGGTCTAACTAATTAATCAAATACTTTGATAAGTAACTAACTTCTTGCATTTTAAAAGGGAACTCTGATCTGCCAAATAGTGAAGGAAAAGAACAATCTCGAAGCTATTTAAAATATAAAGAATGGAATTTCATGGCCATGTGCGTGATCCATGCTTATTTTAACAAGAGTGTTCTAGCAGAAGCTGTGATATCTGGAACACACCAATTAGAAAGTACTGGAAATTAGCATGTTGCAATGTCCCTGTTACACATCTTTATTCCAAGAGAAAGGTACCAACATGGAGAGCTTTCTAGAAAAGACCTGAGAGGCTGTTCTCACTGGTGAGGTTTGCTGAGAAGAAAGAGCTTGCAATGGCCCAGAGCACAAAGGCACAGGTCTCTTGTCTAGTTCCATGGCCAGTGTTTTTCTTCTATAGCTCTCACTGTTAGGCAGCTCTGTGACACAAGCTGCTTTTGGTTAATTAAAATATCTAGGAGGCTCTTTCCCTTGCCCACTGTTGGAAAAAAAAAAAAAAAGTATCAGGCAGCAAAGGCCTTTGTTTGCTTGGAGTAAAAACACATAGGGCAGACATGTCTGCAGCAGCTACTGGTTAAGGAGGTGGCTGTGGACAGAGGAAAGGCTCTGGAGGCATTCAGAGCTAGCCTGGAACACTGGGTGCCACTACTTAGAAATTTATGATCTCCTACAGGTTAATCAAAACATTCGAACCCCAATTTTCCTATCTGAAAAATGTAACAAATCGAACCTTCTTTGCAGGCCAATTGTGTGATTAAAAAAGTTAACTGGCACATGGTAGTAAGTCAATAAATAGTGGCTTTTAGAACTTACTGTGGCAGGTGGTTCCTTCAGTGACCCCCAAAGAACCACACCTTCTGCTATTTACACACCATTTGTAGTCTCTCCCACTTGGACTCTATGATCTGTGTCATGGACTAGTTTTGGTCTATGGACATGAACAAGAGGAGGGAAAGGAAAAAAAAAAAAAAAAGCAATCGCTGTTTCAAGCCACTAACTTTTGGTGTGATCTGTTAGTAATAGACAACCTAAGACACTTATCACCTTTTCATGATCTGCTACTGGTTATGGACACCCAAGAACTCTGTATAATGTTTAAAGAAGCTATAGTCCTTAATACTTGTAATGAACCTGTGTTTTCTGGAGCATTGAGGATTTTATAATTGTTCATTAACTCTGGATTATCCTTGAATATTGGCTAAATAACTCTAGACCAAATACATAACCTCACCTCCTTCTTATAGATGTTCCGAATAAATGGAGTTGCCAAACAAGTGAGTGGCGTATAAACAAATTTTAGATTTTTTTTTTCATATAATCATTCGATATTTTTATATAAGTATTTAGCTCTGGTATTTTGTACTTACTGTCTGCTTTTTTGTTTTGTTTTGATTTTGATTGATTTCTACACATTACTCAGTGCTCACCAAGACAAATGTAGTCACCACCTGTCACCATACAACATTATTACAATATTATTGACTATATTCTGGTCCACTTCTTTTTTTACAGAAAGCCTCACAGCTACCAATAAAACAAGTTCCTTGCTAGCTTTATTTATATCATTTATATTATTCTCTGTTAACATACAATATAAATAATTGTACTTTTAATTTGAGTGCTTTTAATTTAAGCACAACTTCCAATAATATAATCTGAAAACAAATGTGGCAAAGATTGCTATTATTTTTTTAAAGATTGCTATTATTTACCTCAAGATTTATTTTCCTCAGGATTTATTTTCCTCTTCCTCTTTATTAAAGTACAAAAAATATATATATTTGGGATGGGATTACACCCAAGTACAATTCTAGAATCCCAAGCTTCCCTTTCTGCAAGGTACAACCATGTTCACGAGCTTTGACAATGAGATCTAAGCAGAAGTGATGTATGGGATTTATAGAAAGACTTGTCATAAAAAAGAAAACTTTTTTGGCACCCCACTCCCTTTTTCTAGCTGCCTTCCTAATGGGAAGGCTGGTGACCCAGCAGCAGTCTTGGAACACTGAGGTGCTTGGGTGACCTTGAGGGTGAAAGTCATGTGTTAAAAATATAGAAACCCAAGACCCTGGTGACAGTCAGGCCACCATTCCAGCTCTATACTCCTTACGACTACATTTATTTTACATGAGGATAAATATTAACTTCTACTTTGTTAAAAACACTATTACTATTTTAGGATTTCTGTTATTTTCAGATAAAGTTAGTCCTGACAAATACCAATAACCTAAGCATTGCTATATACGAACACACACAAAAAAAGGGTTTAATTAGAGTCTCCAGTTAAAATATTTTTAAATGAAAAAAAAAAGTCTGAAGAAGATCAAGAAGATGTTTGTGGCTAGAAAATCAATACACACAATCTAAAATCCAGCAAGAATGCATGCCTTTTTGCTAAAATTTGTTTTGCATATTCAAAGATAAACTACAATAACAACCAAAAAAACATGGAAAAGCGCAGGAAAACCATTCATTACCGTTGAATTTCTTCAGTGGTTTGGCTGTGCCACTTAAGTATACTTTGAGAAGATTCAGCTAAAGAAGACTAAAGTTCAAATTCCAGATTACATCCTAAGTGAGATAATTTGCTTGACTGTAACAAGTGATAGCAGAATTTTTTGAAATTGTTGAAATACAGAGATTCTATACACTAAAATCTAACCTAGAAAACTCCACTACCGACATGGATGGGAGATGAACATGACAATGGGTGTGTGTGCACTCACGGGTATATGGTAATAAAAACACCAAAAGCCCTATCAAAGCACATTTTTATTTTTCCGAGGAAAACTGCCACAAGGATCTTAACTTTTTTCATTGATTGAAAAGAGCTTATTTTATACTGAAATCTGAATTTCTCTGACAGACTGAAACAAAATTTCATGGTGAAAGATCGTATTTTTAACAAAATATTCTAATGCCAATTAAATGAATAACTTAGGAAAAGGTCCAATTGTTTTCCCAATAATCACTTAAAATACCAACTTAGAAGAGACTTTGATTTCTCCAGACCCTATAATGCCTAGCCAGAGTTCCTAATAACATTATAAGCCCAGCTAGTGGGTTGCCTAAACTGTACCTGGGAGAAAGAGTAAGGGTATATTGTGAACAACAGAGTTTACCATAAAGTAGAACATTATGTAAGTTTTATCTATCCTGTTAAAAAGACTCAAATACTGTAAAATTTATTTTAAAATAATGTGATTTAAATATTACTCATACATAAAATTACTTTATTTTTGATGAGTAAATATTCCCAGTCCTTCCATTATATGCTTTTATGAAAGATATTTTCTTAAAACTGTATGGCAAGCTTCTGAGCTGATGATCTTTTTGAACCTGTCATCTATTTTAATTGGAAAGATATTTTAAGGGTTTTCAATAACTAAAATCGTTCTCACCATTTCTTACCAAAGTTTCAAATTTATGTACCGTTCTTAAATAAAATCATCCAAGGATAAGTAATATCACATTCCTAGCCAATGTCGGTCAATTTTCAGAGGAATAAGGACTTTTGTCTTACACAAGAAGGGAGAAAATAGGGGTCTAAAAGCACCAGAGTACTCATACCTCCAGCATATGTTTTGATGTGCTATCTTGTTCAAAAATATGAGATGTTGAATACCTGCTTTTTGTATGGATGAATAAACATATGAATCCTAAAATGAATATTAAACATCTATTTGAAAGCATAAAATAAAACAAATATATTTTTAGTAAAAAGCCAATTCTGGCACGTAGAAAATGAGATCATCCTTACTAGGCAGAGTCCTTGTCGATATAAGTGTCCATGGGTGGGTCTTTACTCATGAGTGTGCCTGGGTGAGCTGGGAAGTGCCAGAGGGGCTCTCGAACTGATTCACCTACACAGTAGTGTACAGTGACCTTGAGTGTCCTCCTTAAACTTCTATATGGTCAAGCTGAGCATAAAATGAAACTATCTGAATCTCCTTGGACCATCCAGCAGGTCCCTTATTCTGCCAACTCAGACTCATGCCCGGAGACACTAGCCAAACTTAGGGAAAACAAAAGAGAAAGGAGGAATAGGGAGCATTACCTTAGGGAAGTATGTCGTCACATGGGAACACTGGCTATCAACCTTGGTTGCATATTAGAACCAACTGGGACCTTTAAAAATAGCCAGATGCCCAGGCTGCACCCAAGACCAATTAAATCAGGATTTGGGAGAGATGGAACTCAAACATCAGAACTGTTTTTGAAAGCTCCCCAGGTGATTCCAATCACTCTGTCTGACCAAGCACTCTCTCAGCTATTGGCATTTAGGAAGGTCATGAAGAGAAGAAGGAAAAGGAAACATGTAATTTCCCCTAGTGAAATTGTGTCATTGTGGGTATACAATCTAATTCCTGACTGCCAGATTAAGATATTAGCCCAATTATGCTCATTTTTATTACACTGAAAAAATGGAGCCATCATTTTACTTTAATTTGTTCAACTGCTAAAAGAATAATGTATTCCAGTGTCAATATGCCGAACCTAATACATTTCATATGAAAGGCATCTATTTATGACTTTTAGCAAGACTGGAAAACTGCCAATGCACATTTTCCAATAGATCTAGGGGGCTTAGCAGGTAGTAAGCTGAGCTGGCATGTAGGACCTTGTGTTAATGAAAACCCAGAACTCTGGTTTCCTAACTATTCATGATCGGGAAATTAGAGTTTATGGTTCCGGAAGCTTTCCACATACCTCACATCATCTGAGCATAATGAAAAACTGACACCCAAGCATCATGTGAACACCGTGCAAATGCCATACAGAAGAGAGGCACAGCAGCTTAGCCCACTGGAGAACAAAAACACAGCAACACACAATGAAGAAATAAAATCCCTTTGAATCAATTCACTCAGGCATAATACCCTAAATCCTTAATATACATACACACACACACACACACACACACACACACACACACACACACACATCCTTTTCCATAGTATACCCAAAGGTAATCCATGTAACAAGCTGGTTAATGACAATACAAGATTAAAATAAACACCCAAAAACCACTATGCCTGGATTCATATTACTTAGATGAGAAGTTAACTTGAGATATTCTGGAAAAGCTCACTTAATTACACTGGTGATGAAATTATCTTTTCGTTGGCTTAGCAGTTATGATTTGGGCCCAACTTTCCTGACCTCGTAAGTAAGTTGAGCCACATGTTCACTTGAAGACATCATAGTAGTGGTATCTTTTTTATAAGAAAATCCCCCTTTTATTTATAAAAGCAAAGAAAAATAAGAAAATAGAAGAACAATTACCCCTAATTCTACTATACCCAAACAGTTGCATTTGCCTCTGTCTCCTTTTAGAATTAGAGGGTGGGGCTCCTCCGGGTTTTGGCCAAGCTTGAAATCAGCTTTCATACAGACAATCTTCCTAAAGGTCTTCAGAAGCTGTTCACTAGCGTTCACCCCACTGTCCAAATCAGAAACCAAGGACTTTAATCTCCTGATAGACTAGTTTTATAATTTTAGACAAGTTAATTAACTTCTCTGAACTTTAGTTTCATTAATACATAATGAAGTTGCTAATCTGCCTGTAGGACAGTTGTCAAACTTTTAGAGATAAGGTATGTTTGGTGACACATAACAGGCATTCCATAAAATAGTTACCATGATTAGGACTGTCATGTCTGCAGCTACCTCTACTATCTCCCTGAAGCAATCTAAGCAAGAGAAATGAAAAACTCTCTAAATGTCAATACTATTTTAGATAATCACATACTTCCATTCACATTACAATAGTTGTACCTCCCATTCTGGATTTTATATATATATATATATTCCTTAAATTATACTTTTCGATATAACTTGGATTCATTAAAAAAAAAAAAAAAAAACCTGTAGGGGCACCTGGGTGGCTCAGTTGGTTAAACATCTGCCTTCAGCTCAGGTCATGATTCCAGGACCCTGGGATGGAGCCCCATGTGGGGCTCCCTGGTCAGTGGGGAGCCTGCTTCTCCCTATCCTTCTGCCTCTCTCCCCTGCCTGTGTTCTCTCTCTCTCAAATAAATAAAATAAAATCTTTAAAAAAAAAAATGTGTACTGGCCTTCTATATGTGCATGGTCCACAGCAACAGTCATCCTTTGGTTCAAGCAGATCTTTGGCGTGCACAAGAGTCCCTATCTTCTTCTCTAAGTAGACTCAGAATATTCTTATTTTAAAATCTTGACAAATTATCTAAATATTTCAGCCAGAGAACACAGCTACTAAAATGTCCTGACTGGAATAACAACATATTGCTGCTCTTCCTTTCCTACACACACGTGCCTTCAGCAGGGATACACAGAGACAAGTGGGCTAAGAACGCCTCAATGGTGATGATATGTTATATTCTTCCCTGGTGGCTGCCTTCATGCCTAGAACAGTAGCCCCTAGCAGGAGAAATCAATAAATGTGTGTAATCTAATAATCAATGAATACACAATTGAGGAATGATTCCTCTATCTTTCTAGAGATGGAGGTACAATAACACTGAGTGGACATAAGCACGCAGAAAGTATGGCAGATACTTTGGGTGGCCTTCCTAGCACTCCCAGCCATTGACTCCAATTGACTCTCAACTGCCAGTATTCTCTTGGCCTTGGGGCTTTCTCTGAAGTTTCAAAGACCACTTTGCCTATTCCCATGGCAGGCCAGACCAGTCAGGAAAATCACATCTTCTAACCTTGTGGCATTCGGTGGCTACCTGATGAGGGTTAGTGTATAAACACCCCACCTCCCTTGTTCTCTGGGTAAGATAACTCTGAGGGGCACTTGGGTGGCTCAGTCAGGTTAAGCATCTGACTCTTGATCTCAGCTGAAGTCTAGATCTCAGGGTCATGAGTGCAAGCCCCAGATAACTCTGAGACATTTTAAATCATTCCAAGAATTCTCCTGAATGCTTCCCTTTTCATGTCTCATTTCCCACTCTGCTAGTAACTTATGAGCTGTCCAAATTGGCTACTCATGCAGGAATCCTTGACATACGATCTGGTTCTTAAGGAAACCCCAATTAAGACAAAAAACATACATGAAGAGTACCAAATTTAAAATGTAATCTAGCGTAGATAGTCCAAGGAAGTCAGTAAGATATTAGGCCAGTTTGCCAAAATGTACAGCTGTAAATAAAACTTTCATTAATTTCCACGTATTATAATTTGCTAAATTGTGTGCTCCGATATGAATAAAACAACTTAGTGTACACATCCCTTCCATGCAGTTTTCAACATTAGACATGTATGAGGCACAGGAGCAATGAGCATTGTGAAAATAAAACAGTGAATTGGTCATGGGCAATACGTTCTTAATGAGAGAACTGGCCTCCTGCCACAAAAATGTTTCTTCAAGCATGATTTCAAATGCAATATCACTCAAAAAAGGAGTGCAGTTTCAAAATAAAATGCTCTGATAGTTCTATTTGCATAGCAACAAGTATATCAGTTAAGAAACCTAACATTAATTAGCACTCCCATATCAAGCCTTCAAAACAAGAGGCTGAAGAGAAAAAGAAACTAGAAATCAGCGGTTTAAAATTAAAAGATTTATGAACAGCCAAGTTGTCTTTGAATGACATTTTGAAAATCAGATTGCTCAGTGGTGATTATTCAGTTACACATATTTTCATAGAATGTTAGTATATATGCTTTAAATGTTTAAGAAAATGTTATTTTTGTGAGTTGTTTTCTTTTTATTCCATGTAACTAGTGCTATGTCTTTCACTTTGCATACTGCAATTATTTATTTTTTATCATTTACACAATTCAAATGCAATTGTGTTTCATCAGAAGATATAACAGAATGACAGTTTTAAGGCCAGCACCTCATATAATATAATTTAGTTCCATTACCCAATTTGTCCAACTATTTTGCCTGAACACAGTCAATAATGAAAAGCACTTCAATCCCTCTCCTTGCTGAATCACATCATAATTTTCCATTCCTAACACCAGTGTTAGGTAAAAAAGAGAAGTATTTAGATGCATCTTTAAAAAAAAAGTTTATATATGTGTATTATAAAAGAATATAACAGAAAAATATAAAAGTGGCTCTGTTATAGAAGAAATGGCTTTTTTAAAAGTTGAAAAAATGTGATATATTTTTACAGATGAAAAAAACAGAGTTATAAAGCAGTCTGTGCAATACTAAGAAATACATAAGCTTCAAAAAACTTCTGAAGGTCTTCAGTAATGTAAATTTTTTTTTAAAAAAAAGATTTTATTTATTTATTTGACAGAGAGAGACAGCAAGAGAAGGAACACAAGCAAGGGGATTGTGAGAGGGAGAAGCAGGCTTCCCGCCGAGCAGGGAGCCCGATGCGGGGCTCGATCCCAGAACCCTGGGATCATGACTTGAGCCGAAGGCAGAAGCTTAATGGCTGAGCCACCCAGGCGCCCCTTCAGTAATGTAACTTCTTTAGTGCTATGTACCTTCATGTTTCTGGAGTCTTTGCCTCATACTGGATATTTCACTCTAATTTGTCCCTAAAATGTTACGAGCTATTGACATCTTAAGCAATATATTCACTGTTATAAAACAACAGGAGAAATGCAGAAATTTGGAAAATAGAGAAAATAAAGGGAGACCAGGCCTGTGGGTTTTCTGTGTTCCGTATCTGGGAACTTAACCCAGCAGACATTCCCTGTTTCTTCTACATCTTAAATCCCTCACCTATTTATTTTTCCCCCTTTCATAAGCCCTCCTTCTATCCTGTTCCGCTACAAACCTACCATCTTATCTGTCTGTACATTCCTTGACAAATTTCTGGAAGGAAAGTAAACCTAGTCTCAGTTTATGCTCCTTCCATGTTCTACGCATCTCCCTTTAATGTAGGTTCTAAACTCTTATCACTTAACACCTTTTATCTACAAACGACAGAAGATGAACTCAAACGATATGGTTATAACAGAAAATACACTGGCTGACACAACAAAGAAGTGGAGCTATAGGTCTGGCCATAAGCACTATCAGATCAAGGCCCTCAGTGTCACCAAAAAAATCTATCATTGTCTATTTCTTGGCCCTGTTTTCTTCATTCAGTTGATCACATGAACTGAGAGTAGATGGAAGGTTGGTTCCCCAAAGAAAACTTGTGATACAGTTACCCCCCCCCCCCCAAAAAGGTATGGTCAAACACTCAGTAATTTATCAATATTGGTTTTTAGGTTTTTATTTTGTTTTGTTTTTTTAAAGATTTATTTATTTATTTGAGAGAGAGAGAGAGAGTTGTGGGGGGAAGGGAAGGGCAGAGGGAGAGGAAGAGAGAGTCTCAAGCTGAGTCCACACTGAGCGTGCAGCCTAACACGGGGCTCCATCTCACAACCCTGAGATCAGGACATGAGCTGAAACCAAGAGTAGGATGCTTAACCAACTGTGCAACCAGGCGCCCCAAGTTTTGTTGGTTTTTTTGTTTGTTTTTCAGAAGTCACCAACCCTTGGGCAACTCTAATGGCTGTCCCTCTGTCCCTTACCCTTTCTCTTCATACTCACCATTGGCTAACGAAGTCTCCCCTGACATCCAGAATACTACTCAGTTCTGGAATCCCCCCTTATTTATCTGGCTGACCACTTTAGGTTCTTCTTTGGAGGCCTCCCTTTGACCAAATTCTTAAATGCTGACATGCCTCTCGGTTCACTCCTTTGCTTTTTTCCTTACTTTAACTCTTGCGGAGCAACCTTGCTTCCATATAGGTTTTTACTATAATCTCTATGTGGAAGAATCTCCAGTGTGTATGTCAAGCCGCAAGTCTTGTCCTGTTATGGACTGAATTGTGTCCTTCCCAAAATTCAACTACTGAAGCGCTAACCACTACTGATGGTACTTGGAGATGAGGCCTTTGGAAGATAATGGTTTAGATGAGATCATGAGGATGGGGCCCTCAGGAGAGCATTATTGCACTTCTAAGAAGGGACACCAAAGAGCTGGCTTCCTCTTTTTCTCCCTCTACCATGTAAGGACACAAAAAGAAAGCAGATACCTGAAAACCAGGAAGAAAACCTTCACTAGAGAATTAAATTGGCTGGCTCCTTGATCTTGGATTTGCCAGTCTCCATAAGTGTGAGAGAGAAATTCCTGCAGTTCGTCTATGGTATTTCATTGTAGCAGTCTGAGCAGACAAGGACAACTACTCCAAATCTTCACAAGCCTGTTGAATGTCTTCTACACAGTTGTCTTACTATTGCTGCAAATTCAACGGGACCATGGTAGTGGCTACCTTCTCTCTATAAACTATGGTCCACAGACCAAATCTGGCTGGATGCTATTTTTGAAAATAAAGTTTATTAAGAACCCAACCATGACCATTCTTTTATGTAGAGTTTATGGTAGCTTTAATAATACAAAGGCAAAGCTGAATAGTCACAACAAAGACCTCATGACCTGCAAAGCTTAAAATAGTTACTATCTGGCCCTTTATTGATTTTCTTTTTTTCCTGAGCTTTGCCTAGAATAATGATTGTTATTGTTAGCTATAAATTAGGATTTTATGGGGAGCTTTTAATAATCTCATGCCCTAACCAGCTAAACTACAACCCCTGGGAATTCAACCCAGGCATCAGTATTTTTAAAGGCTCCTTAGGTAATCCCAATCTATAGCAAAAGATGGAGAGCAACTGCTATGGAACCAATTTCTGCTCCTGAATTCCCAATCTGAAGTATTAGTGTCACCATTCTCCAAAGGCAAAGTTATCACTGGTGTCTTTTTCCCCACCTACTCTGATAGCTTGTCCCATACATTGCTATGTTCTACTGTGTTTAGATAAGAAAGTTTTCTTGATTTATTCATGTCTTTTGTTCTCTGGCCTTCATTGTCTTTCACTTAGCCATTTCAATAACCTCTTCATGAGTCTTTTTTTTTTTTTGCTTTGATTAATCCTAATGACAGTCCTCCCGAGTTTTACTACTAAAATAAAGGCCTAATCATGCCACTCCCATACCAAAATAGGCCTTGACCTTGGACACCTTACTCAAATGTTTTATGAATTATAATGATTTCATTTTTATAAATAGATAAGTAGGTAATGATCTGAAAATAGTGATAAGTTTGTCTTTATGTGTTTGTGGGTGCATGTGTGTGTAAGGTATATGCTATTGAGTTGGCTAAAATATCTGTTATAATTAGTATAATGCTGAATAATAGTAAAATAGCAGGCATTCTGGTCTTGTCCCTCTCTCATGGCAACACTTTTTCATTATTTTCCAGTGCTATTATAGATATATTCTTTTTTTTTTTCTTGTGTCTTTTCAATGGAATTTTAGTTGAGTTGTGCATTATCTGCCACATTGGTCCACTCCCATTTTCCTTTAAGATGATATTTGAGGGATAAATCAGAATCAAAGTTTATCTATTACTTCTTACTAAGATCTCAAATTTATCTACCTCCTTTGAAAGTTACCACTGAGAGAAGAACAAGCAAACAAACATGAAATTTCAAGTGCCCCACTTGAAATAGAGATCTCTCCCTGTCAATCAATAATACACTAACAGAGAAAACTATGCATACATATCATTTGAAACATGCAGACTCCAGGTTTGATCCATAATGAGACTGACATAATTAAGCTACCTGTTTCCTGAAATTCTTTCCTGAAAAAAAGATAGTGCATAAATCATTCGTTGCAGTGGAAACAATAGTTTACCTAGTAAAAAAAAAAAACTCTGAAGCAGCGAACAGCAAACAATCTCTTGTTTCCTTTATAGTCAAGCTGGCCCAATATATGTATAATCTCAAACTAAATCTGTTTACTTAATATGACCTTTACAGACCTGGGTAAAAATTTGGCCTCTGCTGCTCATTATATATGTAACTCGGGTAAATCATTTAACTTCTTTTGAGCCTGGTGTCCTCATCCATAAAACAGGATCGATCAATAATACCTACCCAATTCTATTCCTTACGACAAAAAGAGGATCAAATAATATGGTGAATTTGGAAACATTCTGTGTATTTATTAAGCATTCATTATAAAAGTTAGGATACTGTTGTTTCAAGTATGGTAAAAAAAAAAAAAAAATCAAAGAAAAACTTGGAATGGGAAAAAAAATGGCCTAGCCTTTAGGAAATCTGGATTTGAACTTGGCTAGGTCTTATTAGTTGAGCTAATAATTTCATCTCAATGTACTTGCTCTGACCTACCTTCCTGACAGTATTAACAGCAGGACTCCCAATAGATATGAAAGTGTTGAGGAAAGTTAAAATTACTATAAAATTTTCAGTTTCTTTATTATATATTCCCAATAAGGATATTTGTTCTAAAAATAAATCAGGGGTGCCTGGGTAGCACAGCGGTTAAGCGTCTGCCTTCAGCTCAGGGCGTGATCCCAGCATTATGGGATCGAGCCCCACATCAGGCTCCTCCGTTATGAGCCTGCTTCTTCCTCTCCCACTCCCCCTGCTTGTGTTCCCTCTCTTGCTGGCTGTCTCTATCTCTGTTGACTAAATAAATAAAATCTTTAAAAATAAATAAATAAAATAAAAATAAAAATAAATCAATTCTGGTTACATCCATTGGCAAAGACATTTAAGTCAACAGCACTAAAACAGGATTACATTCAAGCAGAAGATTCTGGCTCAGAAGAGAAGAAATAAGAATAAAAATCAAGGAAGGATAGGTTATGGGGATAGTGTCTGATTTAATGCAGGGCGACCTTCATGAACTGAAGAATGAGGGCGGAGCACCACTGCAACTGGAAGCAGAAAAAATTCAATGGAACATTTGATGGTGCTAAAAAGAACTGAGCTATTTGGGAGCAAAATCAGCACTAAATGATGTCCTTTAAGTGCAACAATTAGACATAAAGGGTCAAGTGGAATATGAAAATCCCCCCTTTTAAGGAAAAATGATGAATTCTATATTTGGCACTTGAAAAATGATTTTGGATTGTTAATCATAAGGGTTAAATGAAGTCATGTATGAAAAGAGTCGACAGCATTGTTTGGCACACAGTAAACACTCAGTAAATGTTATGTTAGGTGTTGTTAATGCTATCATTATTATTAACTTGTGATTGAATGCTATGCTATGCCTGAGGAAGAACCTTATTCTAGGATTTAGCTAGAAGATTTAGTAACTGAATAGCACCTCTAAGCCTGACATACCAATTTCATTTTTGAATTACTATAGAGGGAATTTAGATGTTGAGCGAGATCTACACGCTCACGCACACACACACGCACACATACACACGCACAAAAATGATTTCAGGGAACAGATGTAGCGATATATTCTGTTATGGTAAATATTTAGTCTACAAAAACTTCAATGTCATTTAGAAACTTAGACGTGAAAAACCTATTTATGAAAGCACATTTGCAAAATCCTAAATCAAAACGCATCTACTTATGATTTTAAGGGATTTTTTTTTCCTTCCAAAAGATTCACTGATTTTTTTTTACATGTATCTCTGCTGTATAATTTGAAATAAGATATCATATGCAAAAACCTGACCGAGACATCATTTTTCCCCAGCCAAGTTACACCTATCTGGCAAACAACAGCATATGCAATTTACATTATTTAAATAGATGTCATTCGAGTTTTAGGGGAATGTAAGGGCCATAAAGCATTTCCTTGTGCCTTGAAGCCACAGTGCTCTGCAGTATGGATTCTGCCCTTATCACTTCAGTGAAACTTCCCTTTTATTTGCCAAATCCCAGGTCATCTTCTCAGGGCACACAGCATTTACCCCTATGAACACATCATTTTTTTCATACTATTCATTCATACTATTCATTCATTCAGTAAATGTCCAACGTATGTACCTTCTTCTGTGATTCTTCTCAAAGTCCTAGAGCCAACTCCCCCACCTGTGCTCTCTCAGCATTCTTTCCCTACCTTTACCATCACACTTATTGTCATGTTTTACAATTATTTCTTCGATTATCTGTCTCCTTTAGCCAGCACTTCAAGGGCAAGGATGACAATGATTTAGTCATCTTTGTTGCCCCAGCAAATAGTCATGTACCTGGAACACGGTAAATATCCACAGCTGTTTGCTGAATGAATGATGATCACAAAAATAAATCCTCCTTTGTCAGATACTATATAGCTCAAGACTTTCCATGCTTTTAGGGCACCCATTTCTCTCTGCTGATGGTTTTTATTTACATCTCTCATTACAAAAGTTTAATTTTTTAGTGTCTGCCAAAAAATGACTTATTATGCTCACACACAAAGGCCAGTAGAATGTTTTATTACAAAGATATAAGGTCTGCTAACTCTCCTTCATAACTGATTTCCATAACTGTATAATATCAGTTTTATTTTGTCACAAAATTGCAAGCATTCACTGTTGCCAAGCAATGGAAAGCTATAAGGCTGCTATCTCTGATTCCTCCTCATTTATGTACCCCTGGCTGCCACGAGGGCTGAGAAGTGTGTAGTGGCGAGATGGCAAAGTCCTCAAACAAAACTTTAGGTTATGCAGTGTGAAGAGAGGTGTGAAACAGTGCTAAACTGGAATGAACTCTGTCGATGCTCTTTCTGGGTTCATCCTCCAACCTCTCCACTCTGATATTGAAGTTGAGTCTACCAGAAGAGGGGCTGCAAAGCTGCTGGAGCTGGGGAGTGTGGAAAGACAAAGGAAGGGAGTGATTGTATTCAGACCCATATATCATTTTCAATTAATCTTTTGTCATTTCCATGCCCATTTCCATCCAAAGGCATATTAGATGCCCTCAGGAAATAAGACTTTCTATTTGAGTTGCAAGTAATAATTACAGCTATCTTTTACTGAGTGCCTGTTGTGTACCAGACTTTTAATGCTTTATTTGTATAAACTCATTAAATCCTCACAATGAGCCTGATTTAGATACGAGGAAACTGAAGTATAGAGATGCCGGATTATGTGCCCAAGGTCAGAGAGATGGTGGTAGATCCAAGATCTGAGTGCCTATGAAAAACTGAACAAGAAGACAACCTGGCATCCTAACTTTTTTCAGCTGGGTTAAGCACAATAGCTTGCTACCGTACACTTTTTCCCAGTTAGGCCGTTGCATCTGAAGCCCCAGGAGAGGAACGAAAGGGAATGTTGAGAAGTTGACTCCTGCTAGATGCAGGACATTCAAAAGTGTGAAAACTGGAGGACTTTGTTCACCCGCTGTGGCTGGAATCAGAGCATCATGGGTAAGCTCACGAGCTTTAAAATTGGAGATATCTAGGTTTGAATCCTGGCTGTTACTTCCTAGCTGTATCACCTTGGTTAAGTTAGTTAGCCTATCAGAGTTTCATTGCTTTTTACAAGGCTTTGGTTAACATACATAAGGCTTTTAGCAAGTTGGCTGGCAGAAAGCAAGCCTCCAACTAATGATATAATGGAATGAACTGATGATTATGTATTATTTCCACTAAACTGATAGATAAACTGCTGGCTGTTGAAAAAACTTATAAGAACCACTGCTAGCAGAGAGGGGAGCAATACAATACATGCCTGTCATACACTAAAGAAGAGATTCCATTCACTTACAGACTTTGGTGAGTGTGTGTGTGTGTGTGTGTGTGTGTGTGTGTGTGTGTGTGTGTGTTATGTGGTGTTTTGGTGTGTTTATGTGTGTTTATGTGGTGCCTGTCATACACTAAAGAAGAGATTCCATTCACTTACAGACTTTGGTGAGTGTGTGTGTGTGTGTGTGTGTGTGTTTATGTGGTGTTTTGGTGTGTTTATGTGTGTTTATGTGTGTTTATGTGGTGCCTGTCATACACTAAAGAAGAGATTCTATTCACTTACAGACTTTGGTGAGTGTGTGTGTGTGTGTGTGTGTTTATGTGGTGTTTCCTCAATTATAGTTCTAAAAATCAAGTAATCATGTAATTCACATCATGTTCTAAATGAGTAGTTTAATCATTCAAGTAACCACTATTTAATGTAAAGAGAAGAGACTACTCTTAAATATGGTACCTGGTTGGTAACCCATAAGTCTGTCTTTTCCTAGTCCTAAATACAAAACCTAGAAAAAATAGGAGTAAAAGAGGAAAATAAGTGAAACTGAACATGATAACAGATAGTCAAGGCATTGCCAGAACCTAGTAGGAATTTTCTCTAATTATCACATCATTTGAACTCTGAAGTACAACTTCAGTCCATACTTGCCATAATGGCCCAAAACTAGAAGGAGAACAGTTTTCTCCTCAAATGAATAGAAAGTGTCCAGTAACCAATATGTTGGGCAACCATTATGATACAAGAGGTTCTACAGGATTTTGTAAATAATCACCTACAAAACTGATGTACACTAAAGTTCACAATTTGTAGTATCAAGTGGTGAATGTTCATAAACTTTCCCCCCTAAAAATGCCATTTTACCTTACTTGAGTCATACTGGACAGGGAAAAAATCATTTTTTCCTATTTAAAGAATAATATTAAAGGTAATTTAGTCCTATCATTAGCTAGCGACTTACTTATCCAAGTGACACTAGGACTCATGCATTAAAATATGCTAACTTCGGGGCGCCTGGGTGGCACAGCAGTTAAGTGTCTGCCTTCGTCTCAGGGCGTGATCCCGGCATTATGGGATCGAGCCCCACAGCAGGCTCCTCTGCTATGAGCCTGCTTCTCCCTCTCCCACTCCCCCTGCTTGTGTTCCCTCTCTTGCTGGCTGTCTCTATCTCTCTGTCAAATAAATAAAATCTTTATAAAAAAAATATGCTAACTTCAAGTTAGGGAAGAACTAAATATACTAGAAAATATTTCTATGACATTCTGAGCTAAGTTTGACTTAATTTAAGAATAGTCATGTTGGGGCACCTGTGTGACGCAGTCGTTAAGCGTCTGCCTTTGGCTCAGGGCGTGATCCCGGCGTTCTGGGATCGAGCCCCACATCAGGCTCCTCTGCTGGGAGCCTGCTTCTTCCTCTCTCACTCCCCTGCTTGTATTCCCTCTCTCGCTGGCTGTCTCTCTCTCTCTGTCAAATAAATAAAATCTTAAAAAAAAAAAAAAAAAGAATAGTCATGTTAACCTAAGCATATAAGAATTCCAAACGGTGAGAACAGCGGGAAAGACTACGTGATTCATCAGGAAGTTCCTTGCTACATTCTCTTTTTTAAAATGCCAATATATTTCACTTTAGGAAACCCTGTATTTTCCTTCAATTCTGTGCTGCTAATAATTAATTCATTTTGCTTATACTGCACCCAGCTTCAAATCATGGTCTCCATTTCTTGGTAATAGATTCTGCCACAGGCAATATGCCGTGCCATAACCTCAATTACAACTTACAAAGGAGAAGACTGCACTTATTTTCTGCTGGAGCCGCTATTTTGTCTTAAGTGAAATTGTATATGGGTGATGGGGAGCACCGTTGTAGGAAGAACTAGTGGGCCCCAACCATATTGAATGTATGTAACAATCCTTCTTAACTCAGGGCCTAGGAATGAAAGATCCATTGACATTAAGCAGCTGGTGAAAGATGCCAAATAAAAATTTCAATTATTGTACGAACAACAGTGGTTGACACAAATCTGATATTATCATTAAAAGTGGAAAATTCTAATCAAATGAATCTTTGTGCAGATACCAACAAACTGTAAAACCAGTTATTTCTTTTGAAATCACGTGTTTGTGCCTGTGTGTGTGTGTGTGTGTAAAAAGGGAGATACAAACACAGAGAGACAGAAATAGAGATATAGACAGAAAGGTATTTATTTATAATACAAATTTAAAAAGGTATCAGACAGAACAATTATTATCTTGTCTTATCACTTTATTAGAAGTAAATCACTTTATTTTTAAAATATTATTGTTATCATTTCCATTTATATTAACACTCAGAATGAGTAGTAGATATGAGACCGAATTAAGAGTCAGAATTGCGCGTGCATGCATGAATGTGCAGGCACATGTACTGACGGTGTGTGCTAGGGAAAGTGATCGTTTTAATGGCATTTCTTGCTTCTTAATTTCCTTCTGAAATTATATAGCAGAAAGGAATATTTAATAATGACTACAAGGTGCCCCAGATCTTTAAGTCTTCCTTTAATAAAAGTGTTTAACTATAAATGGAAAACTCAATTACTGTAAAGATGTCTGTTAGCATGTTAAAACCTTATCCAAATCTGTTTGCTTCCATTTTTACCTCTGAATTCTCCCACTTGTGAACTAGATTCCTGTCTTCTCTGGTCAGAAACAGTTGGCACACTGAGTGCTGATATGATCATGGACTAAAAACAAAGTCAGGCACATGCTGTCTCAGGCTTCTTCCATAGGAACACCACTCAGCTCAGAGTATGTGACATCATGGTTGATGATGGGCCAAGATGCCCTTGTCAACTACTCACAGGCTCTCTGTAATTTGGTAGAGACATATATAATTAATTCTGCTTTGTCTCTGATGTTTCTAGAACTTAATTATGTTGAAGTCATGGAAGTCACTGATATTGACCAACTGTGCCCTTGATGGGCGAAACTTAAGAGAGGGGTTGCTAAGATCTCATCTTCTGTAAAGTCAAAAGGAAAACAATCAGAAAAATAGGACTGGGAGCTACAGAAGGAAAGCACAGGGATGCTCTGTGTTAGTCAATCATCTGCATTTCTGCTTCTGCCTTTTACTTGCTTTCTTCATAGAACAGTAGAAATGCCCAGTTGGAATGGCTGTGGATCATCAAGTACAATCACCTTAATGTCACACGTGAGGCCTCAGAAAGGCCACGTGATTTCATCAGGGTCACACAACTTGTCAGGCGGTCAGGACTGGGAGCCAGGTTTCCTGGCATCCAGTCAGGTCGTCTGTCCACTACAAACAATGCTGCTCCTAACCTCTAGCTTACAGTACGAGGAGATAATGTGTCTTTCACAGAAATCAGTTTTTCCTAGGAACAGAGAGAGAGGGAGAGTGAAAATGGAAGAGGGAGAGGAAGAGGGAAAGGGAGAGGACAGGAGAGGACAGAAGAGAAGGGAAGGAAAGGGAAGGAAAAGAAAAGGAAAGTTTTCAGCCCTCCCTGGATTTTACAGTGTAGGAGAATTTAGGCCTATAACTGGGTCATATCTAACTCATTGCCAGGTTGACTTATCAATATATTATATACATAAGGAACTGAGGAGCCTCCTAGGGGAGAATCTGTCCTGGACAAGCATCCACAAACAGCACTGCACTAAAGGGAAGGAGTGGTGGGAGTGGTTTGCCCCACAGGGAAGACTATATATATTTTTTCCTATGTTGTTTAGAATCATCAGCACATGGTGATACTAAAATACCAATTTCAGCCAATTTTCTTATGGTTCTAAATTCTCTATGAACAAAGCATCCCACTACTTTCTGTACCAAGAATGTATTGCTCCCACTGTCTCCAGAGCACCCTCTTTGCTCCCCTTCTCTATCCCCCCTCAACCCTGCCACTGGTAAACCTCTGTAACACAGTGGTATGAACTCCAGAGCTCCGATCCTCACCGGCCAACAGAACCCACCAGACAGTGGTGAGAGAGGTAGAATCCCTCTTTGTTTGCCAGAGGACATTCTGTAGATCTAGCATCTAGATATTGGGGTGCCAGTGGGGCTGCCCAAAACCAGGGACCTAGCAGACTCGACTCAATAATGCATAGTGAAGAATCCACAAAGCAAGAGACAAGAAAAAGAAAAAGCCAGCATGTAGTAGCAGTCTATACAGTTGACTGGGCTATTGGTGAGCATGCGTGAAATTCCCCCTGGGAATATATGCCGAGGTTTTCTGAGGGGAGATTTTTTAGAAATATGCTTTAGCAGATGGTTAATATACATTATCGCTGCAGCTACTATATGAAAAATTCCTGGTATAAGAATATGTAAAATAAACATTACAGAAAAAGTCTTTTTTTAAAAAAATCCCCAGGGATAAACATTAAAGGTGCAATTTTAACCTTGTTTATGAATATAAAAGTCTAAACAAGCACTTCGACTACTAAGGGTGTTAAATGGACAAATTGGCCGATGATTAAGTCCACACACTAAAAGCACTGAAGCTTCCGGTCATGTTGCGTAGACACAGAGCAGCTTTTTATGGAGCAAAGCACCAGCCTGTGTACAACGGCACCCTCTCAGTGTTGGAGGACGCAGGAAAGGTGAGTTAACACAGGCTACCAACAACGCTGACTCACCTACTGTAAAGCAGGATCTCAACTAACTGAAAGAAAAAATTATCTCAATTACTAAAATAAGTTTTCCACCAGCTTTTTCATTTTTAAATTATTTTAACAGAGGTGTGATTACATTTCCCCCTTCTATTATTTTGAAGTTAGAATTTCGGGAGAATTACAAAATTATGTGCTAAAAAATTCCCTCTATGTAAACACTGAGTAAAGAGAAAACTCACATGTGTGTTGTCAGGCTAAGTTATGGGTGAAACGGAGGACTGTAACCATATGCATCCACATGCGCTGGCTGTTGTGGCAGATTTAATTAGTAAAATGAGTCAAACCCAGCAGCCAAGTTGTGTCAAATCAAACCAGCACACCCTGTGTTTGTTGGCAGAGTACTACAATTAACTAGGCTGAGATTATTCCAATTTAAGAGAACCCTGGGTTACTAGGTATACCCATGACTATGACTAGCCTTCAGATGAAATTATAAAGGTATTCTGGCCTTCACGGAAAAAAAGAGCAGACAAGTTTCCTACAGTATTCAACAATACTTTTATTGCATCCTGCGAGGACTGACTTTAATCAATCGGGAAAATTCTCTAATTGGTTAGATTTCCAGAGAAAATTCCCCACTTACATACAAGAAGGCCTTCCAGTGACTCTTAAATTGCACTGGGCAACCTAATCTCATCACATGCATTAAACTGGAAGAGTTAGGCTATGAAATACATTGTTTTCAAAGAAAAATGACAGAAATAACCTTAGCGAGGCACTGATTTCCAACTATAAAATCTAGGCAAGTTAATTCCACCTGTAATCCCATCTATAAACATCCACACGGTTCTAATAAGGATTTTTCAGGCACAAGGATATTTATTTACACTCTTTACACACTCTCTAAAATACTTGGGATCTGAGGGGCACCAATCTGAATAGTCAATTTTTTTTTCTTTTAAACACAAAATTCCTTTTGGAGTTAACTGAAATAGTTTTGGTTCTCTCCTTCAAAGTTTTATGAAATTTCCTTGACTTCTTGTGCCAGATAACTAATTTGCCTAAAAATGGAATAGGGGAAAAAAATAATCTTAGGACTTAGAAATCAAGAAATCATTAAGGCACCTTCCTTCTGCCTAGTTTTCGTTACTGGGAGCCATTCAGTGACCTCAGCAAAGGTGGTCATGATAGAATGCCTGTCTGAACTGACAGCCTGACTAAGTACACTTCTAAAGCTTTCCACATTGGCATTTAATCTTTTATTTAGTCACGGAAACATGAAGTCACCATTTTTAAAACTGCCAAGAGAAAATCGGGGAGAAAAGTGTTATCTTTCTTCAGCTCCCAGCAAAACATTGCAAGATAATAGGAAGATGAGAATATTTCTTCCATTAACCCCCTGACCCTGTAAGTTAATGGCTTTTTGTTGCAAATATATCAACAAACAGGGCCCCATGTGAGAGTCTAACCCAGGGAGTAACATCTGCAATTACGGAGTGGAATAATGTCCTGGTGCTCCATACTGATACCTAAGACACTTAATGTAAGGGCCAGCCTGCCCCGGAAGCTGGCAAGGAAGCATAAACCACTATCATCTCAGAGCAACCTATAAGGAAACACAAAAAGACATTTCAACTGTTATTTTAAACATACCGGAAGTACTGCCATGCCTATTTTTTGCCTTTATCTATTGTCTAATGAAGGTGACATTTTCATTGTCAATGCAGAACTCAAATTGTCTATGTTAAGAATAAAGTGAGTAAAACAAACAAACCTGGAAACATAATTTTAAGCAATTTCCTAAAAGAAAATACATTATAATTTGTATAAACTATCAAACTGGTATGCTGTAGCTACTGTTTAAAAGGACGACAATGATGATCAAAATTACTGTCACTTATTATTTTAATATTAAGATTGTGCTGGGATTTCTCAAATTAAAATGTTAATAAGTAAGGGCTTCATCAAGTTGATTTGGGATACAAGAAAAAAATGACTTAATTTCTTCAGAATCAAAACCTCATCAGAAATGTACTTATACAAGTGAGAAATCTTTAAGGGATAAAATAGCATTAAATTACTATATTTTCATAACTTTTTTCCTAATTGTAAAAGCGCCCCTTCTCTAAAAATTTCTTTTGAATGAATTTCTAAAAGAGGAGATGTTATGTTAGGGAACATGTTGAAAGATCTCAATATTTACTGTTAAGTTAACCAGTTCTACTGTAGAAAATCCATCCAAATGTACACGACATTACATTTTAGAGTAATAAAAAATCTGAAAATAATAGTTTTTAGCAGAATGACTTAATTCAAATCATGGTTAAAAAGTAATTTGGAGTAAAAACTCAGCAGACTTATAAAGGTCTCATTATTTCTAAGTTATTAATACATAAAGACACACTGACATCTCTTCTCATTTATTTGGCTACAGTCATACATCGAACCAAAATAAACAAGGCTTCAAAAAACGATAGGATTTATCAGAAAGACGCTGAAGTAAATTTACTAAATCATAAATTGCACTTGGATTAGCATAATCAATTAATATTTATTATAGCTCCATAATGTAGTAAGTGGCAATGAAATACCAGTGGTAGCTACGCTTACACTAATATGATTATGCAGGTTTGATCTATAAAAGCTAGTAATGAGATAGAAAAGACTCTCTGTGATCAATTGTGTGGCTGCCAATCATCCATGTGATACAAGTAATGAACACCCCTTTTGGAAGAGTCTTTAGATACAAACAGAAAAACTATGACCTTCTAAAATCATAACAGTGCTGCAAAGTTATCAGATAAATCCAAGTTGTCATCAAAAAAAATAAAAATAAAAAAAATTGAAAGCTGAAGAACACAGAGGAAAATACTAAACCTCTGCTCAGGGTATAATAGTAAAGTTAATTTTACTTTAAATCTATACCTGAGTCACTGTTTCTAATTACATTTTATGCTAAATTCATTTAAAATAATGAAATAAGGCTTAAAAGTGGGTTTTGCAAGCTACTAATGCTAGTTGTCACAACTGTGAACAGTAATGGTAATAAATGCTGTAGAACATACCTGAAAATAATAACTTTTCCGTAGAATCCCATATTCTGGCAGTCTTAATTACACATCAATCTAGATATAGTAAATTAATAGCCAGCCAACTTTAATCTTAAAATTATTGACCTTTACATACAAAGAAGGTCCTATTAACTCAGCGGGATATGAACTTTAAGTTGTTTTTCCAATTCTGATAATTAAATGCACTGAATCAGCCTTTTATCTTTACATATTCCTTTCAAGACCATTCATTCATTCATTCATTCATTCATTCATTCATTCATCAACAAATGCTTACTGTGTGCTCTTATGCTACTGGCACTAAGTGCTGTGGATACAAGGTGAACAAAATAAGGCAGGATCCAGGTCTTCACGGAATTATGTTAACCAAATACCCTTCATAGCAGTTATCACACAATAAACACCCGTACCTATGAGAAGTGCTATGAAGGAAAGGTAGCCAGTGCTACAAGGGGATGGGACTGAATCTGGGCTTTGGATTTGGAGAAGGCTTCATGAAGTAGTATCTGAATACGAATCATAAGCACAAGTAAGCATTAAGTAGGTGAGAAAGAAGGGGAGGGAAAAGAGCCTCAGCAGGGGGCACAGCAGGCACAAAGAAAGACGTGAAGACACACGTAGAGAGTGTGGGGGCAAAGTGTTAGGAGAGTGAGGCAGCAAATAACTTCAGGGCCAGATCATGCAAGCTTGGTGGACTGGATTAAGCATTTTTAACCACCATCCCAAAGACAACCAGCAGGTTGTTGAAAGGTTTTAAGCAGAGAAATGACATGTTCAGATCTGGGTTTTGAAAACAGCATTCTGCCTGTGGTCTGAAGTAACTGTACAGAGACATTGAGAAGCATACTGCAATAGTCTAGGTGAGTGGTCGTGGTGGTCCGGCTGGGTGACAGGACAGTTAAAGGAGAGAAAAGTAGATGCAAAATCAAGATATTTAGGAGGTAAAATGGACAGATCATGTTGATGAATTGGCCATGGTTATAAGGGAGAGAGAGGGCTGAAGACTGCATCTTGATGTCTTCAGTAATACCACGTAGTGTAATAAAGAACAATGGCAGAGGAGATTTATGGAGAAAGATCATGAGTTTGTTCCAGACATCTGGGACCTGAGATATCTAAGAGAAGATGTCAAGAAAAGTGTGGCCTACACAGAACTTGACACGCTAACTTATAAGGTATCAGCCTGGGGTTTGCTGGAATAGGGCAACGACAGGATGTCCCTTCAAAAAATTAAAACTGGATTTAAAGTAAATTAAAGCTCATAAGTACAACAAATCTTTTACACAAAAATATATATTAAAGGTAAATGCATACATTAGGGCTCCCTGTGGTAAAGCAAAGCTATGTATGTGAGAATATGAAGGTTGCATTTCCGTACTTCTGACCCAGCATTCCCGGTATGCAGTAGGATGGCAATGCTTTTTGCCTTCCAGAAGGAGAAAAAAAAAAAAAAAAAGTAGAGCACAGGTAAGAAAAGACAAATGCTATATTCATCTAAACTAAACTAACAGAAGACAAACTCAGATTGCCTTCCAATAAGGGAATAACTTGATATCACCTACAGATATTAGGTTTTCTGCAATAGAGTATCCCCAACTAAGTAAACTTTATTTCGCTTTTTGTTCAGGTAATTTATACTGACACTGAATGAAGATGAAACTAGTCACATAAAAAATATTATCGTAACATTCTTAAAAGAATCTAGTTATTCAGATGAAAAAGTTCTTCTTTCTCCTACATTGGTTACTACTAGTTTGCCCAGGCTGGCTGCATGAAAACAATTCTTGGTCATCATTTTCAGTGAGTCCCTACGGAGAAAAAGCCTAAGAGATTAAACAGGAGGATAGCATTCTTGTTACTATGCTGGATCAATTTCCAGGTATAGATTCCAATCACAGAGGAGGCAGAAAACCTTTCAGAGCCACTAACATCAAATATTATCCCCTAACTGAAAATGTGGTAAGTCAGCAAATTCTTCCTCAGACTTGACAAAAATTGTGGTGATTATTATTCCTTCCTATCAACCACCTGAGGCTCATAAAAACCTAAATATATATAGGCTCATAAAACCTCATATAATATGTAACTGTTGATGTCAAGGTCAATGTAAACCTCTATGTGGCCAAATACAATGGACCCTTAACCCTCTCCTTCTACTTAGACTTCCCTACACTTGGCTTCTGCAGGATATACTTGGCTCCTTCATTCATGCAACATTTTTCTCTCTTGAATTTCATAAAGTTCCACTACTTTTCTTACTACCTCCCAACTGCATTCATTTGATCATCTTACTATCCCGTTTTCAAAATACTAGATATTCTCTTTATTATACACATTATTTCCCAGCATAATCATATTCAGGCACATGGTTTTACATTCCACATGATGATTTCAAAAATATAAGCACACAAAAAAAAAATAAGCTACTAATTTTTATCACTGGCCTTGAGTATTGCTCTGATTTCCAAACTGGATATTCAACTGCCTGTTCAGTATCTATCCTTTAATACCTTTTGGTGCCTCAAACATCCTATGGGTCTAAAATGGGATTCACTTTTCCTCCACTCTTTCAAGTGTTTATTCCTCTCTTTGTTTTCACCAGACCCATAATGACATCAACATCCATCTAGTTGCTTAATCCAATCCATGGGGAGTGTTCTTACTTCCTCTCTCCACCCGCCTCCCCTACCAACCCTTATGCCCAATTTATCAGCTAATCTGCCAGGGTCCTCTTCAGGACCCTTCCGGAATCATCAACAACATCATCATCATTGTCATCATCACCACCACCAGCTCTCGTCTAGATTCTGGCTTTCGCCTCCTACTCCTCTCTCTTGTATCCACTCTCACCCTAGAATGCATTCTCCACAGTCACCAGAGTAACCCTTAAAACCATAAACTGGCTTAAATCTCTCTCACATTTGAAACATTCTATGGTTTCCCATTTTTATCCCCAAACTGCTTACTGTACCCTTCTAAGTCCTTCATGGCCTGGCCCCTCCTACCTACTAACTCATTCTCTTCTCACTGTGCATTACCTACAGGGCCCTCTATGGTAGTAACTTAAAAATGCCAAGTTATTTCCTACTTCAGGGATGGTGTCCTTGCGGTTTCTTCTGCTTAGAATGCCTTTCACAGGGCCACCTCCTCCCTTTTCATCCTCCAGGTCTCATCTCAAATAGTATCTCTTCAAAAATATTTTTATGACTATACACACAAATGCACTTTCAAAACAACCCAGTATTTTTATTTTTTATTTATTTATTTTGCCTTTATAGCACTTCTCAGTATTCCACTAGCTCATTATCTTTCTTCTTGTCTCCACTACAATGTGTGCTCCCTGCACGCCTGAACCTTGCAGGTCCTATTCATTCTGATTCCTCGGTCTGGCACTTATGAGACCCCAGTAAATATTTGTTAAATGAATTTAAAAGTTCCACAAACATATTTTTTAACATTAGAAAGTAGTTATAAAACCTAACATAAACTTGCATTCAACAAAATACAGATGGGTAAATATTTAACCAAAATTTGCCTTCTCTATGTTCCTTTAGAGGTTATAGCATCTTCTGATTATTTCATTTGAAAGCAAATAAACCAGGAAATTTCTCTTATTTTAGATTTCTTAGATATATTTTAGCATAATGTTTAACTTCATATAAAATTTCCTAATGGTAATGGTCATCTTTCTAACACAAACTGCAGAAATATGACAAGATCATATTTCTTTCCATTTGAGTAAATGAAAAAACATTTCCCACATTTAAGTATCTTTCATTGATACCAATAGAATTGTGTCAATTTTTGCCTTTTAGGAATGTTAAAGGAACAACAAAAGTCCTCTAATGACAAGGTATTTTTGAATGGTGGTGTACTAACTAGAGGAAGTCATATTATCTATTCTTCTCAAAGGATTTTTTTAATAGTCAAAGGAATTTTAAACCCCAAAATTTGAGTATATAACTGCAAATACCTACTTTCAACATTAATGTAAATTTGAGTCTCTTCAAAAGTGAACATAGCATATTAAAGTAAACCAAAGGAACCGGTGGGGTCTCAAGTCCTTTGGGAGCAGATTTCATCATAAATCAAGGTATGCTGCCACTCTGCTAATGCAGACCTGTGCCAGTCAGTGAACTCTTGGCTCGAAGCCCCAGTGCCATCGTTCTATTCCCCTGCTCTGTGATGCTGGAGCTTAGACTGCGAAGCTCCACAGCCTATCCGCTGGCTACCTGTTAGGTTCTACCAACAGGGGCAGTAGAAGGAAACCGGCAGTCGGGGGAAGAGGAGAAAAGACCAGCCTCTTCTGTTTCCACTCGTCATGACCGTCAGTGGAGGCCCTGCCATAGCTCTTTGCCCCAGGAGTAGCAGCAGTTGGCCTCAGCCTCTATTTTCTGGTTTCTGGAACTCCCAGGGTAAGTTTTGTTGCATCCTTCAGAGGTACCAGCTTGAGGAAGACAGCTCTACAGAGGTGAGGTATCAGCACCAGCTGGGGAGCACCTCTCCTCAAAGTCCGAGGCCTAAGTTTTACAGGGGTACTTTCTTTGAGCCTCTAGCATCTGAGAAACCTAACCTCTTTTTTGTGTTCACCCATTTATAGGCTTGCTGTTCGCTCATGATTCTCTTTTTGCTTTTGGAGCTCTCCAGTAGCTGTACAATCGATCCCCCATGTTAAATTTTCTCAATTGAAATAACTACTAGGAAGGCTCACTTCCTGACTAGACCCTAGCTGACTCAAAGCAAGACAGGAGGGGTGGCCTGTGGTGAACTAAAAGGAGGAATGAACCAGAAAATATCCTATGGTGAATAAAATGCAGTATCAGTGTATTTTATGAAGAAGCTGGAGGGTTTTTTAAAAATATATTAGGCATCTCATATTATAGCAACAAAATATAAACTTCTTTGAGGACCAAGGCTGGGTCTTATACTACCACAATGCTGAGAACTGTTACTTATTCTGTCACTACACTTTCACTGAGTATTGTATGAGTCACATAAAATGTTTAATTTTCAATACACTATGACTTAATGGAGTAGGTATTATTTCCATTTTAAACACACACACACACACACACACACACACACACACACGTAAAAAGAAGATAAAGCCCAACGTTACGCAGCTAATAAATGACTAAGTGGGGGTGCCTGGGTGGCTCAGTTCTTAAGGGTCTGCCTTCAGCTCAGGGCATGGCCCAGGGTCCTGGGATCGAGCCCCACATCAGGCTCCTCCGCTGGGAGCCTGCTTCTTTCTCTCCCACTCCCCCTGCTTGTGTTCCCTCTCTCGCTGACTATCTCTCTCTCTGTCAAATAAATAAATAAAATCTTTAAAATAAATAAATAAATAAATAAATAAATAAATAAATAAATAAATAAGTGAAAATTTCAACCAATGTCTTTAGAACTAGTGCCCTCATTCTCCATGAGACCAGACTGCTCTCATTCATTTACCATTATATTCTCTGCCACAAACAAGACAGAACCCTATACAAAATAGATGTTCAATAAATGTTTGTTGAGTAGATGACTGAATGCTTTTTTCACAATTAAAATAACTTTGATTTGGTATCTTTATGATGCTGGTATTCATAAATAAACCTGATAACATTTCTGTTCTAAAGATAACATAGCTTTGTGACTACAATTCAGTGACCACACTATTCTGATAAATAAGGGGCCCATCAGCTGACTAGGACACCAATGAGTAGGAAAAAGAAACTGAATCAATTTAGTAAATGGGATTTCTAATATAGTAATAAATCTAAGATGTTAATCTAACAAGAAGATGGGAATACCAGTGTTCAAGGTGACAACCCAGCTTCTCGCTGCATCCTGGGTAATCAAAGTGTATTGAGGTGCAGGTGCTTTGCCCTAATGACTCCATAGAGCTGTGATATTAGTTCAGAAAATCTGCTTTATGCGTCTGATTCTTTCGATAGAAAAGCTTCACTTCTGAATGAGAGAGTTTTGGCATATCACCAAATGATCACTCATACCCAGATAAACAGCTTTAATCTTTGAAGATTATTCCTAACCAGTATTCTTCCCGAAATAATCAGCACAACTAAAATCTTAAGAACAGAAATAACCTGACACTGGTACTGGAGTGAAGGGGTACATTTATTATGATAAGTGGGAAAAATAAATATATGTAGGACTTAAATAACATGTTCTGCATTAAAGTATGAGGGTGTATCCACAATTAATACAAAGCAGTTCAGTGCTAATTCGATAGTCTTATATCCACAATTAATACAAAGCAGTTCAGTGCTAATCTAATGTTTTCATGGATTATATACAGAAGGAAACAATGACTCCATTCTGTAATAACAAAATTCCCCAAATTAAATCCTGAAGTATATGACACATGATACGATACAAGCTTTATGATGCATCTGTCACGGGAAAAAACAACCCTCAAGAGTTATAAAATAAATATTATTTCTAAACATTATTTAAATGTAGGATAAAGAAATATTCTTAATGTTGGGGAGGATAAGGGTTTTATCTTGGGGATATCAAAAGATTTTGCAAAAATTTTAATCATATCAACAGAGTACTATAAATTGATTACCATTAGGATTTCAACAATAGAGTATATTCTAATTTGAAATATTTACCTAGTAAAAAAATAAATATAAATGTATGTATGTATAAACAAAATATAAATTCATTCATATTTATACATTATATGCTTTTGGAAGGGCTTTGATTATAATATACCAACTTCATAGTCATATATATGTATAAATAATATACAGTATACTGAATTTATGAGTGCTAAAGAGGGTTTGGTGGCATCTGAGGGGATGATGGAAATAGCTGATGAGTTTCAAAACTCTTTGATTCATATCCCAGCTCATCATTTCAGAATATTCAAAGATTTACAATTATTTCATGTTCCACGTAAAGAAACCAAGGCACAGAGAGAGATTATATATCCAGGCAAGACTATAGCAAAACTAGGGGCAACAACCAGTTCCCCTGATACCAATACTTGTGTTTGTATCCCCCTATTCAATTCTGGCTCTTACGTTTGCTCAACCAGAAAATTAAAATAATGACTCCTCTGTAAATTTCACATTTTTTATAAGGCTCCAAAGATGATGTGCTCATGAAAGCACTTCCCAAACCATGAAGCACTCTACAGACATAGATATTGTGGAAGCACAGATGTCATGCATTTCTTTAGTCTTGCAGTACATGCTCAGGTTCAAAATTTAAGCCCAAATATTTGCATGCATAATTCAATGTACTGTATTTAAAGAGAAATGCCTTCTCTCATTTATTAAATTGACTTATTTGTACAATGTAGAACTAATTAGGTTTTAGCATACTGTGGGCGAAAGGGGGAAAAATGCATTATAAACCATATCTGAAGTTTTACAGAAATTACTTTCCAAAAGGGAAAACACTGTCTAGACAGACATGGTTGATGCCTTGCCTCACAGCCCGTTGGTCAGCTGAGTAAACCTGCAGCTGAGCACACTGCCTGCTTGCTGACAGTTTCCCACCTCCAACACTTTGGTGGTCTCTCTTCTCTGCCTTTCTCAGGCACTCCCAGAGCTTGCACAAAAGTGCAACCCGGAAGTCAAATGAAGAAATGCACAGAGGAGACTTAACACCCCTGCCTGGAGACAACTCTCAACTAACGCCCGGGGACAGGGGTGGGGGTGGTGAAAGCATTATTTTGAGTGTCTGTATCTAAACTTCACTTGCAAATTAATTCTGAAAACAGAACAGATCTCTGCAAAACTCTGAGGGGTAATTAGTTAATTGTGGCTGCTTTAAATTTGGGTCTTCGGGGTCTACTTTTAATTATGTGAGCAAGGTAAAGTGATGAATAACTGGCAAATATATAAACATATGCAACACTGACTATTACAATTATGTCTGGCCTACACTATTCACAAAAATTTAATGGATCCCTTAAGTGCTACAATGCAACCTGTCTCTGCCTTGGTGAAGGTCATTTTGGTCCTACTGAGTGAAATGGTGTTACTTTCTCAAACAGAACAACTTCAGTTGTTCAGTTCATATGGCCAGCTTGGTTATAATCTCTTTTATGAGAGTACTTCTAAAATATTGCATATGATCTTCTCAGCAACTCCTTCCAACTTACATCTACTCAGAAAACACACTACCTGTACTCTGTCCTGGGCCTTGGAATGGCCTTTGGCCCAAAGCAATAAAATCTGACAAGGGTGGAGAAAAGTTTGCTTTTTATGAACCAAATTATCACCGGATATTTATTGAGCACAGCGATAGCTATGGCATATTTGCAGTCTTGAAAATCAGTAAAATATTTTTACATGCAGTTTTTATTTCTATACAAATTAGTGTACATGTAAAATGTGTACTTAAAGAGAAAAATAGTTGCCTATTGAAATAAAGGAGAAAATGCTGGCTTTTTAAATTTACATATTTGATATGCTGCTTAGGTTTGTTTAAATATATGTGAAAGTGGATAAAAGCACATTTAGCATCCTTAGTGATCACTTCAACACTCTATTTTCTTCTAATAAAAAAGACAGTCTAAGTTTCATTTTTGTCTTGTGGTCCTAGATGACTTGCTGGAGTTCCATCAATCATTTCTGTATTCCAGCAGGAAGAGGGAGCAAGGAAAAGAGAATGAAGATCAGAAAAAATGCTCTCTGAGTTTCATTTTTAAGTGTTTTCTTTTTTATTTCAAAATCACTTTTTTTCTTTTCTAATTTTGAGTACTTTAATTTTTATATCTCATCATCCTATTTATGCAATGTCAGAAAGGCAAATACAGCTATATTTCTAATGAAAATAAGATTGGATGGTTTATAACTTTGCATCAGAATTTGCAATGCATGATTAATCTGCAAGATAAAGCAGTATTCTTCCAGAGGTCATGTCTTTTGGGGCAGGCTGTTCTGGATTCAAGGAGAGGCTGCAAAATGATATGACTTTTTTCTCTTTTAGCCCTGAGAACCACTATATTTAATCAGTGTAAATTATGTTTTTATTACAATTTAGGCATATCATATACACATGGCAAAATTTAATTGCACTTAATTTTTCCTTCCTTTTTTTTTTCTGAGTAATTATATGAGACCTTAACGCCATATAGTTTTTGACACAGGCCTCAATTTTTAATGGATAAATCCAAACAGTTTGTACAGATTTTAAAACAGCAGGATCTTTAATTTTAAAAAAATGAAATATAGCAGGAATACATTTTTTAAAAAAACACTAATTTGATTCTTTAATGCAGAAAACATAAGAAGAAAATGAGAATGGCCCACTATCTCACCTCAGAGAAACCCTACTAATACATTTTTTTAATCAAACAGTACTTAAAAGTAGATAATTAGAATCCTCTCTTTCCTAAAAGTCCTTCTTTATAAAGAAAACCACGGTTAAAAATACTTTTAAGTACTTATCTTCAGGTGTTGCAGCCAGTTGCCCTAATGTGTCTGCTTATCCATCCGTCCACCTATCCCTCTATCTACCCATCCTCTAAAGGGAGGGATAATATTATAAATGCTATGCAATCTAGCCCATTCCTTGGTGCTTAATATATCCTGGAACATTTTCCACACTGGTACGAATTTGCCTTATTTTTTATAGATTGCATAGTATTTATAGATTGCATAGTATTTCAACATTTAGAGAATATATACTTTTTAATTCTTGGATTTGACTGTCAGAGAATGGGCTAGACCAAACTTAATGAAAAGCCCTTCTAGGTAAATATTTTATAGAGTAGAAAAGCCAAGTTATAGTATAGAGAGTTCATAAACTTGCTCTGTTGTTCCCTATCAACAACCTGTATTTATGTGGTCCACCAAAGACTCTGCAGCATTTCTTTGGGAAGTATTTAGAAAATGGTATTATCTGAGAAAGATCAGCCCCTAAATCCTCTCAAAGCACAATAGAGAGTAATAATTTTGTTCTCCCATAAACCACGCTCTAGAAAAGAATAGGGAGGCCCCTTGAGGTTGTCTGAACAGGGCAACGTGGCCTCCCTGGCATGAAAAAATGGGACGTAGTGTTATGTCTACAGTACGCACTCTGCAGACAGCATCGGTTACTACTTAAATCTCCTGGATACTGAGGAAGATAAGCAGAACAAGGATTTTGTTTCAGGTGAGATCATAGAACAGATGATAGGGGCCAAGGCTCCTTGGTAAACCTTATCCTGCTTGTCCTGTCAAGCCACCTTTGCTTTGACTTCATATTACATCTCAAGTGAACTCACTGTCAACTTTGAACTTTCCCCAGGCAGGGAAAAAAGGCTACATGCTCCATAACAATGGCAAGTGCTCTTTTTTATGACCCTTGATGATAAGTCAGAATTTAGTACAAACATGTACTTTTATTTCAGTCTTTACCATACATTCAATGATTTCCTTTTAGAAAGGCTTTCAAAAATGATCACTTAAAATGTAAAAGGTAATTGAGAAAACATTCATGAAGGTGTTTCAAATTAATTACTAGAACTTAACAACTAACCATCTCTTTAATAGACATTTAATATGGAATCAAATGGTCTAGCTCAGATCATATTGGATATGGCAGATCAAATACGAAGATCAATAAATATCTGGTAGCTATGATTACCACTATGTGTGTAGCTGGGGAAGATACTAGAGTTAAATGACCCTTGTATGACTTAAAGTTGCAACCTCTACCTCCTTGAAAATTGCCTATAATCAATTGAACTCAATGATGGCTGTCCTGAGGGTCCTACAGGTACATTACTTTTCCTATTTGAGCTATTGCTGGCCTCCATTTCCTCTTTTTCAATGCATATTTTGGGATTTGAGAGAACAAAGAGAGCAGAATTAGAAACCCGAGAGCCCAACATCCAACTTGACTGTTCTTACTGAAAAGTGAAATGGGAAATTCCAAATTTGAAATTCTAAAGAGGTAGGTGATCACTTCAACAAAAAGCCATGGACATTCCCCTCTAACAAATGCTACAGATGCTGGTGCACTGAGCCTCCCAGAAACCCCAGGATCTACTCTAGTTCTGTCTTTAAAAGCACAAAGTTCAGCCCTGGGCCCCCTGGTCTCCATTCCCGTTAAAGTCCACTCAAATCTTTTTTCTTCTTCTAATAATGAAACTCTGAGAGTTTAAAAGTGGATTCAACTCAACTTCTTTTGAAAGCTGAGAATGAACAAAGAGACAACTTTGGCCAGTAAAAAGAGAATAATAATACTTGCTTCCTTCCAGAGCAACCTCTCCCCAAAGGAAGAAATTGTCAAGGCTATTAAGAGGTGAGGATTGAAATCATGTTAATAAAGGGTTTGATCTGTCCTGCCTTAGAGTCTGGCACAAAGATCCAGTGCTTAGCATTCCAGATGCTGAAAAATGTAAGCTACCTCAAAAAGAGATTTCTGTACTTCAATTTCAAGCCTCTTCCTTGGGTCTCCCTCTCTCAATCTCTCTCTCTCTCTCTCTATCTCTCTATCTCTCTCTATCTCTGTCCTTTTCTGACTCTGAGTGAACAAACCAGTATTGCCAAGAGAACTGGGAATTCAGATATTATGCAGGTAACGCATACTGTCACTACCCTGCCGTAGTCCCACCTACACAAGCACCTAAACCGAAACAATACTGTGTAAGTATGTCTCTGTGTTCTGCCTACCTAACACCCACTCTCCTTTCCTGAGAAATAAAAAACCACAACAAAACAAAAACGAAAAACTGAGCAAGAAGCGTAGATACTAAAATCCATTCCCCATTCTATGTTTCAGATAGAGGTGGCCAATGAGATTTAAGAGAGAGTAGTTGAGTGGGGTTTCCAGGAAAGCTCTTCAAAGGATGCTGATGAACTCAGAGAGCATTGTTTCTGATCTTCATTCTCTTTTCCTTGCTCCCTCTTCCTGCTGGAATACAGAAGTGATTGATGGAACTCCAGCAAGTCATCTAGGACCCCAGGACAATACTTAAGATGGAAAACGGACATTAACAGAGAAAGATGATAAGAGGACCCTAAGTTCCTAATGATTGTGGATCTCCCATATCATCCTTGGTCTGCCTCCTTCTCAGCTTTTTTTTTCCCCCTGAAAAAAAACATTTTTTAAAGATTTTTATTTATTTATTTGACAGAGAGAGAGATAGCACACGGGGGGGGGGGAGCGGCATTGCCTGAAATTTTTTTAAATAAAAAAACACAACAACAACAACAACTAAAGCTACATATAGTTTAAGTCACAGCAGTCTGGGGTTTCTGGGGTTACTACAGCCTACAGATACAGTCTGTATGTGAGCATCATTGTTTGGGGTACGCGTGGTATGGGCACTTGATGAGAGAGTTTGAAGGGGTCGCCCAGAGTCCTCACCTTGACTCCCAGTTGCGCACAGTCCCTCTTCCCTTCCCTCGAACTACGATCTCATTTGAATTCATTTAAACAGAGTGTACGCCTTTCTTTTTGTTCGTATCTCCTTAAAGTCTCTTTCACCTGCTCACTGAAATTAGATTTAGCTTACGGAAGTATGCAAACATCTAAGTGTGTGGGGGAGAGCAGGGAGGTGGGGAGACAGTGGACATTTCAAGGAAAGCAGAGTGATTTGCCTAGCCCAGGCCCTTAACTCCTAGACCAGTATAGCTGCCCAGACTCTTAAAATGATCTCTCTCAGAATTGCGTGTGTGTATAAGAGAGAGGGGAAAAAAACGTTTCTTTTAGCATGTTGCCATACAGAAGTTAACAGAAATTATTAAAGGGTAACTAAATGAGTACCGTCTTTTTTTTTTTTTTTTTTTTGGTAAGGAGAAAATGGTTTTACAGAAATTTACTGTCATTCCACTGAGTTTTCTTCCTTCTCAGAAAAGTACTATGTTACAGAGCACCCTGCCTCCAGGCCCTGTTTTTCTCATTTGTAATGATATACTATATGTAAAGTTATATTACCAGCAGTTGCAATTTCCCAACTGCTTGATGCCTGATGTCACAAAATTATAACTCAGAGAGGCTGTTACATCTACTGCTCCAAGGCACGGGGAGTATTATTTCGACAACAATGAAAGCGTATAATAAAGGACTTTAATTTTAATGACAGCTTGAATGCAAGCTGTTAGAAAAATCGAGTGTATGTTTTCCCTATGCAGGTAACCGAATCAGGTGGCCTCCTCGAAACAGCATCCTTTTCCAACCTACTTTGGATTTAAATGATTCTATTGCATTCAACAAGCATTATCAAACACCCATTATACATGAAGCATTGCAGTGGGTGCCACAGTGATTGAACAGCAACACCTGCCCTTCAGGAGTTCACAATCTAGCGAGAAAGAGAGATGCCTATTAGCATAACTTTAGTAAAAGGCAGACGTCGAGAAGTGCTCAAATGAGGCCACGATGAAGTGCCACAAACTGCAGGAGAGGGATGTGTGAAACACCATGGAGAAGGGGGCTTTGGAGAAAGACTTCAATAGGAATACAACATATACATTCCAGCAAAGGGACCCAACCTCCCACTAAGCCAAAAGGCTCAGAGGTGAGAACTCGTGAGGTGTGCAAGAGAAATCAGAATACAGCAAAAAAGCAACGACTGGAAAAGAGCTGACAAGAAAACAGCAAAAAAAAAATAGCAAAGAAAGGAGAAGCTCCGGAGCTAGCAAGGAGACAATGTCAGTAGAAACTGGGGACTAATTAGATGTAGGGGTGAGGAAGAAACACCCAGACTGTACAGTATGCCTGCAAGATCTGTGTTTTCCCTTCATTAGCCTGTGTGGCTGATGTTACAGAATCCACCCTCACATGCCCTTGCCCTGACCATTTATTTCAGTGCCCACAGGCCTGACTGCCGGAACCTGCACTCTAGTTGTGTATTTATTTTGCCACAGGGCCTTCTTTGGCTTCCAAAGCTTGGTTGTTCCAGCACACGGGAGCTGGGAGGTGCCAAGGAATTTACATCCAAGCAGAGCTGTTCCTAAGAGAGGACTGACAGGAGTTGGTGTATTAGTGGCCAAGCTCCTTTGCCACTGGGTGAGTAAGGGCAAAGTACGCATCTACACGGGCTTCCAGAGGTCCCTAGTTGGGTTAAGCTCAGTTACTTGATGATACTCCTTGACTGGCTGCCTCCTCTTCCCTTGCTCACTTTCCTACTCTCCTACCGTGAGGCACCTTGCCAATGTACTACTTACACTCACATCTTTGAGCCTCAGTCTGCTTTTGGGGAAACCCGACTTGAAAACCGCCTGTATAGCTGATGACAATTTAATGTTGCGCCTTATCATCAGGATTTTCTAAGGCTTTCCTTTGAAACTGTGTATCCCTGTCAGCAGAGAAAAAAGCAGAACTCTGAGAGGAGCAAGTTATGCTCAGTGGAGATGGCAAAATATGAGACACAATAGAACAAGAGGTGTTTCCAACCAGTATTTAGGGCAAAAATATTACTGAGTCACACGACAGCACAGCCGTTTCTTGGAAGGCAAAGCTACATGACGATCCTGAGGGAAAGGCAGCAACTGAACAGGGTTCTACTGCTATAAACACAAGTGCCTTCTTGCTTGTCTTGGTGGGCTGTTTCTACCAAAGTGGTATTCATATAGATCATTAAGATTTAGGAAGAGACCCCAGGAAGGTATCCGTATAGGAATATGATCTCTCAAGCTGTTATGCACAGCATAAACAAGCATGCATGGGAAAGTAGCAGTGTCAATTGTTAATATTCTGAGATGGGTCCTTTGGGTGCAAGAAGGAAACACAAGAGAAGCTTCCTCTAAGAAACCTTTCTTGGCTACGTTGGCTCTCAGCAATCTCCCTGGCTTCTGAGATGGAAAAACATTCAGAATCTCAATGGTTCATTTGGCCCTCAGCCCATTCTAAGCCATACCTACTAAGCACCGCTGTGTACTGTCTTTGAAACCGGACTGTCATTCTCCTTGAACAGAAGTCGTAGTGGCCTGCACAAAGTGACCCATGCTCTGGCATGCTGGTTTTCCAGGAGAGCAGACTCTGGGATGGAGACTGGACTACAGGAAATTTATTAGGGAGCATTCTCAAGATTAACAGCTCTGGTGGAAGCAAAGGAAGCAAGAGTGAGTGGAGAAGAAACCTGGGCTGTGGTGCAGTCCCCACAATGCCACAGCTGATCCCATGGGGAGCTCTGAAACTGGATTCCCTTTAGAGTTGTCACAAACTGGGGTGACAGAACTGGCCTTTTATACATTGGCATTCATCAGTCTTTAGATGCAGTCAGCCACAAAAATGACAGATGATATATTTCGTCTGATTTGGGTGAGGTTGATGTCCTATAAGCATTTAGGGAAACCTCGATAGTTTATTTTAGTCATGAAACTGAAGAACTATGTTGAGAATATTATATCTACGATTAACATAAATTCAGCAATGACAGCATATGCTAACTTCTGTTGCCTAGCTATATGAAATTGGTCTATGTTTTCTAGCAAGATGGTTAAGGCTTTAGGGAGCAAACCTCCGTATTTCATTCTTTGATTCAAAGTATTTTTAGCATAATAATTGTTCAATTACTGTTTACTGATGAACGTGATTTTATTGAAAGCAACACTAAGAAGTAACATCTTTTAATCCACTACATCACAATCCTAAATATAGGAATTTTTTTAAAGATATATAATTAGCTTCCTAGAAAACTTTCTCCTAGCACTTAGGACAAGGAAAATACTGCTGTCTTTGTCAGGTATTATCTTCTATGATAACAAAAATTTTAACCAAGTCTGACTTTTTGGTGTAGCTGCCAAGAAGCCCCTTCAATTTGATTCTTTTTCATATATCTCCATTCCTCACATTTTTTTATCATTATGTATATTTACGATTATTGTATTTCATGCGCATTCATGTGTGTTGAACAAAGCAGTATATAAATAAATAAATCAGCACTGCAAAACTGTAAAACTTCTGATGCCCCCAAAAGATGTAACTGAAGTCCTACTTTACTCTAAAGCTTTCCCTAAGAATTCCAGTCACTCCATACAGACTTTTCGCTACGCTGTGTGACATCGTTTTGCAGTTCACAGCACAGTAGAAGGAAAAGTAACTGAGGGAAGAATTGAGTAGATTCGAACATAAGAAAAATAACATCAAAGGAGGAGAGCTGAAAACAAATATAAGGAGACCTAGGGATATTCTACCACATAGTAAAATTCTGGATTTTTCAAGTGATGCCCTTTGGGTTGTCTGTCTAAAGATACAGGAATGTCTGCAGAATATTTTAGAAAGATTTCCATTAAGAGTTATAAAGTTTTGGTACTTAAATCAATAAAACTTAGTTATCTGAAAAACGTGTTTTTGTAAGGATGCTAGATTTTGTGAAAACAGCCGATTGCTATTGTCTGAATAGATTTTGACTAATACCACCCCTACGCTTCTCTTTGTACTTATACATTTGTTTCATTGCTATCAATTCACTGACAATTACATGAATCAGGGTGTTCTGAACTTCCTTTTCTTTTTTTCCTCTAGATAAAACAGTCAATGTGCATATGCAACAAAAAGGAAGGTCATCCATTTCAAAAGGAGAATATGCTCTCACTCTTGCCAGCAACTCGGTATCAGAAGGTTCTGATCATGAATCCTTATTTGACCTATCTTATGTATGATATTGGGACAACGACTCAAACTCTCTGAGCCTCAGTTTCTTCATCTGTGAGAAAGGAGCAATAATACCTGTCTCATGGGATCGAGGTGAGGACTAAAGAGGTTAATTTTTTTTTTCTTTTAAGATTTATTTATTTATTTGAGAGACAGAGAGAGAGAGAGATGAAAGGGAGAGAGAGAATCTCAAGCAGACTCCCCGCTGAGCACGGAGCCCCACATGGGCTTGATCCTAGGACCCATGAAATCACGACCTGAACTTCTGAAACCAAGAGCTGGTCTCTCAATCAACTGAGCCACCCAGGTGCCCCTAAAGGGATTAATTTAACTGCTTAACACAAGACCTGGCCCACACCAATCAAACTGCCTATGCTACTACTTTTATTGTATTTGTTAAAATATAAGAAATGAATCTACATTCATGATATAAGGATCAAACAAATACTGACTGGTGATTATTTAAGACATTATAAAGTTTTAAAATAGAGGGTATAGAGTAGATAAAAATATAGAGGAATTGAGGACTATGAAGAATATATAGATTAGTAAGTTATTTTGAAAGCTGTTATTTGTCAACCTCTTGAACATTCTATCTGTTAAGAAGAATTTGGTGACTAGAATTTTATTTTTACCATATTGCTTAACAATATAAACCTATCATGACTAAGAAAACTGGGTTAAAGTATATGGTACAATGTAAAATTCCTAGTTAAATTCTAATTTGAAAAACACAGAGCTGTAAAGGCCACTGTGACCTGCGGATTAAATGCCTGGTGTTGTCAGCTCTCTGAAAATGACGGGACAGAGGAGGAACTGGAGATGATGACACAAATCCAAAGACTCTAGACTCCTTCACAGGTGTTCAGTGGAAATGGGAAAACTGCACTTGTGATCTTGTTATGTGAGTGTGTAATCCCACAAAGGCCAATACATCATTGCAATTACCTTCTGAAAGATAACAGGTGCGATGTGTCTATGCAGTGAGAAAACAATCCAAAGTTTTACACACAGAAAAAGTACGAGCTAGTATTGAGATGTGGACATCAGATGATCACGATCCTGCTATAGGAAGAGAAATAAACTGCCATGGTCATGCCATGAGCAGCAGATTGTTTTATGTACACTCTGAGTTTAGAATGAAGACATCTGATAAGGACTTTTGGTAGAACAAGTCTGACCATTTTTTCCCCACCCATAATCTTGTCCAATCCAATGCTGACTCTGACGTATTTCCAGGTGATGCTGGAAATCATTCAGCCTGCCCTAAATGATTTAATCAGCTAGCTTCATTTTGTTTAATTTTTAGTCATCTGTAAGATTATAATCACAGAACCAGAAAAAAAAAATCAAATTACATGTGAAAAGAGGACTATCCTATGAATTGGGAGATCTTCATTCTAGTCCTAACTTCTCCCGTACTTGGCATTCTTGGATTTGACCTTTTAGAGCTTCAATCATTAAATGAGGTGCTTGGATTGTATCATCATGAAGGTGCTTTCTATCATACAACTCTGTCATTCAAGCACCAATTCTAGATTGTGCAAGGAGTTGGAACACTTTCCTCATCTGGGCTACCAGTTCATGTCTTAAACTCAAGCTTCATAATAAAGCTCTCTAAGCGAGATAGCCAGGAAAAAACACCCCGGAGACACTTTAGCTCACACTAGCCGTATCTTCACAAGCAACATGATTTGATGGTTCTGATGTGATTCCAACCATGGCCCAGGAAGACCCATTTGCATGAATATCACTCCCCCAAACCACCATGAATTCCATGCTTTGCCACCCTATCGAACGCTTCCTGAATTCTGTTACACCTGTGATGACTTCTGAACAGTTGAAGGACCCATTTTACTGATAAGACCACTAGGTGGAAGAGGAGAGAGGTAGAAAACTAAAACATCAGGGAACAGAGAAGGACACAGAGGGAGCAGGGAGGACAACAAAGACAGTCTTCCAGGCCTGGGTGGCCTTTCTAAGACAGCAGAAAGTGAAAGAACCAAGTGGTATTTGGCTACTCCTTCCAGAGAGAATGAAACAAGAGAGATCTAAAGACCATTTGTAAAGTCAATCAGATTTTTTAAAAATAGTTCTTCTGCTATTTATTTATTTATTTATTTTTAAAGATTTTATTTATTTATTTGACAGAGATAGAGACAGCCAGCGAGAGAATGAACACAGCAGGGGGAGTGGGAGAGGAAGAAGCAGGCTCATAGTGGAGGAGCCTGATGTGGGGCTCGATCCCAGAACGCCGGGATCACGCCCTGAGCCAAAGGCAGACGCTTAACCTCTGTGCCACCCAGGCGCCCCTTTTCTGCTATTTACTGCCATAATATACTACGCCCCCTTCATGTTTCTATGGCAGTATGAGGCAGTGAAGAAACAGATAAACCTGGATTTGAAAATGGCTCTGTCATATGTGAACTTTGGGAACTTGGACAAATTACTTAACATCTCTGGGACTGATCTGTGGGGAAAAGGATGATGAAAATACACAACTGTCAGGGCATGAGGATTAAAGTGAGAAAAAAGTGTGTAAGACCTCAAGCACAGTAAATGCTCAATCCATTACTGAAATTTTTCCTTGTTCCTGCTGTCCTGTGGCTTTAACGTGATTTTTCCCAAAATACAGAGGTTTGTGAATGGTCTGAATTAGCGTGAGATATCATATTTATAACCCATTTTCTCCTCATTGCTAAAATTGGAGGCCACCTGATAAGTTGAAACTGCCCTTGATACGGAGGGATGGATGTCAGCGTGAAAACTCACACATTCCTTACACTAGCTGTCAGACACTTCTACAATTTCAAACAAGTTTTACTTCTTAACCTTTTATGTTTAAACAGCATATTACTAAATTTCATGCCTGACTCTACTAGTTACCCAATAAGTAAGTTTTTTCTTTTTTGTTCTCTGGCGCCACTCTAGCCAGTATTTGTGTTATCCAATATGCTTCTTCTAACTTGTGTGGTCTATATGAATCGGGCTGCTTTCAAACTCGTTTCAGTTTCCAAGAAAACATTAGGAAAAGAAATCCACAGCTGTTAAAAACTGCTATCAAAATATATCAAGCCATAAAACAGAGACAGAGAAGCGTGGTTCTGATGGCTCTGTAGCCTCTCACACAGATCACAGGGCCTGCCTGGCTCTCAGCCATCCTTACGAGATCTAGTGCCCACACGGACCAGCCCTTAATACAGCTGCATTCTGCTTAGCCGAATGCTTTAAGAGTAATCACGATGCAGGGCGAATAATTCTTAATAAACAATAATCATTCAAAACAACCCAGTTCACTGCTGGTAGGAATGTAAATTGATACATGCACTTTCCAAAGGATTATAAACATATGCACACCCTATGACCTAGCAATCTCAAATCTAGGTAAATATCCAGCAGTATATTCATTTGTACCCTGAAAGACATGCACAAGAATACAGGATCTCTATTCAGAATATCCCCAAACTGGAAACAACCCAAATGTTCATCCAAAAAGAAAATGGATAAATTATGGCATATTCACACAGTAGAATATATTAAAGAGTGATTTTAGAAAAGAGCAAAGCATTGCTACATGCAAAACATGGATACAACTCACAGACTTAATCTTCGGTGAAAGAACTGGTATATAAATATGTACAAACTATACGGCTCTATTTTTATAAATCTCAAAAACAGGCAAACTAATCTATTAGTGCTCAGGATACATTCCCTGGGTGGTGGTGGGGAAGCAGGTAGTAACTGGAGGAAGTGTTCTATTTCTCAACTGGGTGTTGGTTACAAAACTGTTCAGTCTGTAAAATTTCATCTAGCTCTATGCCTAATATGTGTATATTCCCACATATGCATTATCCTCAATAAAGTTTTAAAAATTGCAAATGATTATACAAATGTATGTTCATCTCTAAAATGATCTTGGAAAAAAGCAAGAAAAAAGATGTCCAAATGGTAGGGAGAGATCTACTGGGTTCATCAAGACAGCACGATCGCAAGTTCAAGGAGAGATTCTGCCATCGACTGGATATTTGTGTCCCCCAAGAATTCATATGTTGAAACCGAATCCCCAATGTTCTGGTGTTTTGAGGTGGGGTCCTTGAAGGTGATGAAGTCATGAGGGTAGAAGCCTCAGAAATGAAATTAATGTCCTTATAAAAGAAACCTCACAGAACTCTCTTTCTCCTTTCACCATATAAGGACACAGAGAGAAGATGGCTGTCTATGAACCAGTGTGCAGGCCCTTGTACACATCAAATTCACCAGCACCTTGATCTTGGATTTCCCAGCTTCCACAACTGTGAGAAATAAATTTGTATAGTTTTTATGCCACCTAGTCTATGGCGTTTTGTTACAATAGCCCAAACTAAGACTCCAGTGACAAACCTGACATAATACATTTGAGGACAACTGGGCCAATATCCCTGATATATATGGCTAAAAAGGGGCATTACTATTATTATCTTCACTACTACAACAACTATTATCTCTTTATGGACCAGGTGCTGTATTGTGGTTTCTTTCTAAAGCATGACCTCATTCATCCTCACCAACGACTCTATTAGAAAACATTCAAGTTTGCATTTTGCAGATATGGAAACCGAGGCTCAAACATGTTCAACCACTCATCTCAAGTTGTTGGAAGACCCGAGATGTGAATGATCACTCATACCAGTAACCCGTGAAACCCTTGAGTCCAGCCTGTGGGCTTCTGTGATCCCACTCTTCAGCTCTAGCAAATTGCTATGTGAGATTGCCATGGTTGGTTCTTTCAACATTCATTTTCCTTTGTGGGTTCAGGTTTGTTCAGCCTGTGTTCCTCAGTCAGTCTGTGAAATACGGGTAAGCAGCCATGGCACTCCAGCTCTCTTCCCTCCCACACGCATGTGGTTCAGTTCCACTGAGCCCAACATCAACGCTGCCAGACGGGCTGGACTCCAGGGACTCACTGTGACTACAATTTGCCTATTGGAATGATCAATGTGATCAAAGAAGTAACCCAATTTCCTGCTTGCTGTTAGAATTTTCAAAGGTTGATATGAGGGCAGGTGTTTTCAGAATTCCCAGAGAAATCCAAAATTTTTTTTCTCCTCATGGACCCATATAAAATTAGTTGTACTCAGCATCAGCAAATTAGTGGATATTTTTGTACAAAAAGGAAAAATATGGTCACTATGTGCTTACATTAGTGGTCTCCAGAGACAGACAAAGCTCTGTTGAATTCCCAGCTAAGCCACTTAGCAAGTCCCAGTTTCTTTATCTAATAAATGCAGAAAATACCTTCATCAGAGAATTATTATAAAAATAAATGAAATGATGTGGGAAAAGCACTTAGTTCGATCTCTGCTATGTGCATTGCTATTTCCTAAGTGGTAAATAATCACACACAAACACATACACATACAATATATTTAGCATGGTGCATGATATACAAATACATGGACACACACATATTCTCACAGAACCAAAGGTCTGTGATTTTAGTCTTGATATAATCATGATAGCAAACTCTGCTTTTGAGAGAGTTTGGTCATGTGGTAGTTTACTCAAATAGCTGAGAATGGCAGAAAAATACAGAATCGTGAAGACCAGTATAACAGATAACCTGTGAGGCAGTAAAATAGGTTTTATAGAAATCTGAGGGTCTTAATTCTGAGGATTCAAAAAGTGTGAAATCTGTCCAGCACCATGTATATCCAAGCCACCTACTCAAATGGCAACGCTAACCATATGTGTAGCCTGACTTCATACTATCTCAGTCATTTATAGAGCATGTTGACACTTTGAGGTTAATAAACTCTGAACCATTAACAGTCTATAAGTCTACATATAATAATGGCCTTTTAATGTTGTCTTCCCTACTCTTTAAAGACTACAAGAGTTCTGTAGTCTTCCTTTGTATTTTATATGACCTCTCAGAGAACTGAGAAGGGAATGTTCAGATAGAAATTAGCCACAGCCACAGCTGTGCTCAGGAAGCTAATTCACAGCAGAATTCAAGAAGACTCTGTTCCTTACTCATTGGTGTTTAATGATTTTACTTCCTCATTACAGTTCTCTTGCCCCAATAGAGAGAAAATAATTAGACCTTGAACATGGCAATTAAAAAGCAGATATCCTGAGCTCTGACACTTCCAGCAGACCAGCAGACTGTTAAGGAGAGTATCTTTACCCTGTTGGCAAATTTCTAAAAGGTTATAGAGCATTGTTGAGAAAAAAATCCTTCATCGGCAAGTATGACCTCTGAGTTCAGATGTTCTAAGTTCAGGTCCCTGCAAAGCATACAAATATAAGAGCTGGTGCTCTTTAATGCTGCCATATTTCCTTTACGTTGTGCACTAATACTGTACTTCCAAGGTCTGTAAAGGCTCTTCTTCCATGATAATGTTAATTATAATAAACAAAACTATAACCTTGGGTTAAAAACACCAGTAATCAAGTAACTTTATGTTGTGAGGATAACATATACAGTCTATAAAAGTGCTATTTATCAAACCCAATGAGATTCACTTAGAAAAGAAACTAAATATGCTTCTTTATTAGCTGGCAGTTCGGTTTCTCACTGATGCATATTACGAAAAGACATGAAGATGTCTGGCACAGAAGTAGTTAAGTACAGCCATAATCACATAGGCACACTGCAATCAGTATACATGTTAATATGGGAGACACGATAAATTTCTGTGGTTTAAGCCACCCAGTGTGGGGTACTTTATTATGGAAACCCTAGCAAATTAAAACAGGTACCATGCTTAATCTCAGACTTACTGCATAGTAAATTCAAGTATACATTAGAGGTATTACGATTTAAGTCTATCACTGGGGAGCTGCTCCACAAAACCACATTCACTTGAAGCAAAAGATTTATTTTTGCTTGAATTGAAACTTTATTATGGGACAGTCTACTGTCTACTGCCACCAATACATGCAGCTGACGGAGAGGCCCAGGTGACAAGGTACAGGGCCTCCTGCTAACAGTGAGTGAGCCATCATGTAGTAGATCCTAAATTCCTGATCTACAGCAACTGTGAGATAGTAAATGTCCGTTATTTCAAATCACTAGATTTGGGGTTAATATATTGCACAGAAATATATAACTAATACATCTATCTCATTCATTTTTCCTTTCTGTTGAGAGAAACCTCATTCGTTATTCAGGTGGCAATCTTTAGTGGCTAAAACACACTCCCCAGCTCTATGCAAGTAGAACTGGCCCTCTGAGCACAACTGTGGCAACAAACTGCAAACAGAAACTTGCAGAGAATGTCTAGGAATGTTCCGCTCTCCAGATAAATATGTTTTCTTTCATCCCACCTTGAATGTTGTGATGGCTGGGGCTACACCGACCCCCTTACCAACAAGAGGGAAAGGTCAAGAAAAACATATTGACCTTGGCCCTCATGCCAGTGAGGTAACACCAGAATTACCTGCTTTGGGACTTGTTAGATGAAGGAAAAAAGTCATTTTTAAGTCGGTTTTTCTGTGACCATTAACTGGAATATAATCTTTCCCGATAAAAGCTTCTTCTATATCTTATGTCATTTTAGGAGTTCTGGCAATAGTTTTTCTGTTTTTATTCTCAGAAAATATTATTCATTCACTGTCATGAAAGATATTACTAACTTATATTTAAAACCGGATATTTTGCATATATTATTACCAACCATATGGGAGAAAATGTGATAAAAGGAATGAAAAAAGGAGGAAAAAAGGGAAAAAGAAGGCAGACAAGATAAAAAGACATACAGATGTGGTACAGAGAAAATGATAAGGGGGAAAATGCATTTTTTTTTAAGCCTGTGGAAAGAAATTGGTGTGAAGATAGTTAAAAGAACTTAAACATTAAAGTGTAAAAACATTCGTTGTCCCCTTCTAGATGTCAAGTAGTTTTTAAATATCATGTGCAATGAGATTTTTATAAGGATTAATTCTTTCCCTAGTGTTTGAACTTCGACATTAAGCAATGAAAGCCTAAACTTAGATGCTTTTGATAACTGTCTTTCCTGAAAACAAGATATGAGGTGATAATGAATTGAACCTTTGAAAACACAGAGTGAGTTTGTAGGTTCTGGTTATTTTATGGGTTACAGACAAAAAAAAAAAAAGCAATTACTTACTCTACAGAGATCGAATGGAGATGGGATAAATATTCCAAAAAAAAAAAAAAAATCTGAGTTAATGGATGGCATAAAGTTGTTTTTTTTACATTCATATAAAATATATCATACACATATCAAAAAGAGAAGAAAATTACAAATCAAAATTTCTAAAGCTCTTTATAAGCCATTTGTGAAAATAATACCCTTTGGCATATGTTCCTATTAAAAAAAAATTACCAACTTTATACTTCCAGGAAAAACAGACTGAGATGTTGTTTAAAGTTTCATTTCATTTTAAGTGGGTGTTTTTATTAATTTCAACTTTGGTAAATATTAAAATATTGTATGGCTCTAGAGTCATCCTTTTTGACTTGAGTCCCAGATCGACTACAAGGTTATATCACTTCCAGCAAAGACCTGCCTTCCGTGGGCTTTGGTTTCTTCCCACGTAAAATGGGGGATAGAATAATACCTACCTTATGAGGTTATTGTGAAAAGTATGTAAGTAAATCCATGTAAAGTATTTTGAATAGGTCTGGAACATGGTCAGCAATCAGTGCATTTATCTATTAATTTGTGACTATAGACCTAATAATGACACACCTAGAAGAGAATATCACCTATAATTTTTTGTCAAGTAAGTAGAAAAATCAGAGTGCAAATGTAGGAATTAATCACAAAGTGTGACTCCATAAAAGATATTTGAACCTCAGCATCAAACACATGCAAACAACCAGTTTTCAGACTTATATTTTAAGGCTTCACTTTTTTTTTTTTTTGACAGAATTGAAAAGAGAAATCCTAAAATCAGGATAAACCACAGCCAATTTCACCACCTTCTTCTCCTGTAGTCTCCTCTTTGAAGATACGTATTTTATTTTAAATAATTTTTCTTACTTTTCTATGATATAAATAAAACATGTTCACTATGGACTAAGATACAAAAGAGCACTAAACAGACCAAAAGAAAAAATACATATTACCTACATAGTCACTATCAGAGATCAAGCTGTCAATTTGGCGTGTGCGCTTTCAGACCATGATTTATGAATTATTTACAATCTAAATAATTATTGCATATTTTTTACAAAACTGAGTAACACTATTCATGCTATTTATAATCTGATTATTTTATTTATAATCATACAAAATGATTCTCATGTCAAAAAGCAATTTTTACAGTATTACTTTCGATGGCTCTTTCTTATGAATTTTTCAAAATTTCCTTATACCTAATGTTAGATACATAATTAGTTTCTGGGTTTTCGCTCTTATAAACAATACTGATTGTTTCTTGTAGCTAATAGTTTTGCATATGCTTGAGATCAGTTGCTAAAAGTAAAAGGTTTTAGGCTTTTGACACACAACATAGCTGTACTCTGCAGCACATGCGATGTTTTGGGTGCTTCTAACGGGTCTCTACAGGCATCAAGAAAGTGACCTCAAACCAGGTGTGGGTGTACGATTGCTCCAAAATGATGATTTTTCTTTTTGTAAACAGCTAAGAAGTTAAATAGAACCCAGAATGACTTGGAGCATTTTGCTTCTGATGTAAACCCAATGTCTTGATCACGTGTAGTGTAGGACCAGGAACTAAAAGAGTTAAAACCGAAAGCCTGTCTGACAGGTATTTAAAGAATGATGTATCATTGCTCTGGTTTAAAGCAAGAAAATTGTATGAATAATTCATCCCTCCCCCCAACAACAACAACAAAAAATGTTACTACACTTTCAAATAGGTGTTAAAATAGGAAATGTTTTACCAAAAGTAAATAACTGGAGTGTAAATTTCTCTTCCTGCTGAGACAGAAAGGGATCTACATCACAGCTGGGTTAGGAAATAAGATGTACTACCAGAAAATATTCTACAGGAATGACCTCTTTCCATTAAAAAACTCAAGGAAAACCTTCAGCAGACAACCGAGCAGTTCCATTTAATAGTTACAATACGTGAAGGATGACCACGCTGTGTCAGATCCTTCCTTTTCTAACTACACTGAGAGGGAAGTTTTCTGATGGGGGAAACATACAGCTATTGGTAAGCTCATCTGTGGTTAGGTCTTAAGGGTACCACTTCATAGTCTACAAGGAGGTCATTTCTAAAATGAGGCCTACGGCCTTACTAGTAATAATAGATTAAGAACTAGCTGAAATTCTATCTCCTGGTCTCAATCAAACTCAAACATCTCTTCATTCTTTTATTGAATTTCAAAACCTAAAGGGGGGTGACACCCTCACTTCCTCTTTTTTGAGAAGTAAGTTCAAGGTACTCCTTAGGGGATGTTGGTTAAAAAATTACTGTTACTGGCATTCTCTGGTTTTGATGGTTATTCATCCAATAAGACACACAATCAAATGCTATTTTAAAAGAAAAGGTTCGCATTTAGCTACGTGTTTAGGATTTCATATGGTCCATCTGAGAACAGGGAAATCAAACTGTTACAAATTTCTAAGTTCATAGGAAACATTCACATACATTATCCTATTGGGTTCGCATAGCAACCCTAGGAATTAAACGTGACAGGTTAGGGTTACCCCAATGTAATCAGAGAGGAAATGGAGTTGCGGTAAGATTGGGTGGATTCTGAAAGGGCACAGCACTAAGTGGTGGAATCAGGAGTCCAATCTACTTTTCTTTTTCTTTTTATATGAACTACATTCAGAAAATTTGAAATTTAGCATCTTTCATCATCCAAGATTTCTAACTAAGGAGCATTACTTCTTTACTGTGTTTCTAAAGTTCCTCCCAACATTTCATTACCTTCGACTTATACAATTGATCCCAGCTAGTGTTTTTCCTTAAAAAAAAAAAAAAAAAATTCTTTTATGATTAGTCTGATTCTGGATAATTCTTGACCATGCCTGCCGTATTTGTTATGAGTTAAATGCTATGCCAATGACTTAGTGTAAATATCAAGTATCATTTACAGTCCAGTTAAGTTGATATGATCAGTATTGTTTAAGCCCTTGCTTATAATAGAGCTGGAAATTGTTCTGAATATATGACAACACAAAGGGGGAAAGATCTTGCTTTCCTTTGCATTGATTACTGTATCCTTATCTGGCCTGATAAATGAATATATCATTTAGTTTGAAGAAAAAAGTTCCCTAAAAGGGGTGAACTAATCTCTCTTACATGATGTCTTTGGAGCACAGTCTTTATGAATATGTCTCCCTAACATCAAACATAAGAAATCACTTTTCTTTTCTCTCCATATTTACTGAAGTTGAGATATGCCTCAGCAATAGTTTTGTTTTTTGTTCCCCCCCCCCCAACTATTGCCCACACAATTATTGGCCAATTATCCTAGGCTGCAGTGAGGTTTACAATACTCCTCTCTATCAAAGGACTTCCACCTACCCCTAATTGCTTTCTGAACTTCATCCTCTTTTCCTCTCTGGAGCTGCCATAAAATTTGCCTTTGACCACCTAGTGTTCAGTTTATCAGAACTGCTGGTACTATCACTTGGATCCTTTTTTTCAGCCCATAATAGTCAAAGCTGTAGAACAGAACAGGAGCATGAGGACCAGGCACAGACAGAAAGACCATGGCAAAAGCACCTGGGTGGCTCATTCAGTTAAACGTCTGCCTTAGGCTCAGGTCATGATCTCAGGGTCCTGGGATTGAGCCCTGCATCGGGGCCCCCGCTCCGCCCAAAGCCTGCTTCTCCTTATCCCTCTGCCTGCCACTCCCCCTGCTCATGCTCTCTCTCTCTCTCCCCCTCTGCTTGCGGTCTCTCTCTCCTTCTCTCCCTCTTTATCTCTCTGTCAAATAAATAAATAAAATCTTTAAAAAAAAAAAAAAAGATGTGTTTCTTCTCACAGATTACCTTTTCTTTTAACTTCAATCAATCTGGCCAGACAGTGCAAATCTCTCACTCCTTTTTTCCTTCATTTTGAAATCCCAGGAGTGACTAAGTCCTGTTAATGCCACCTCTGAGTGTTTGGGAATGTATACTCTTACTGCCAATCATGTTACCCCTTCCTCGATCAAGAACGCCACCACCTCTGGCCTGGACCACTGCCCCTTCACATGCCTTCCTTACCTCTCACTTCTTTCCATTAGTCTGTTCTCCACAAAATCATAGAGCAACTTTTCTAAAAAGAAAATCCCATCACGCCATTCCCTTAATGAAAACCCCTCAGTCTCACCCTTTTACTGGGAGCAATTCACATCCATCCAGAGTAAACTGCATGCCCAGGAGCTTTGTCTCCGCTGCTGCCTCAGCCCTCAACAATACCAAATGAGGAGCAGGGTTGGTTTGTTTGTTTGTTTCATATGTTTTGAATGCCTTCCTCTCAGCTTCACCATCATTTGCCTGGTGAGTTTCTGTTGACTTCTTATTTAGAACTAATTTTTAAATTACAGAAAAGTTGTAGGAATAACACAAAGATCTCCTATATATCCTTTCCTAGCACTTTCATTCATTCGTTAACATCCATTTCCAGGAGTACCTTCTATGGTCCTAACCCCATCCTGTGAAATTCATTTCCTCCTTTTCCATGAGCTGTTTTTGTTGGTCTTCCCCCCCCCCTTTATTGTGATTGCACTTTCTCTACCATTCTGTGTTTTGCTTATCAAAGTCTGCATGTCACTTAACAGGCCAAGTTCCATGACAACATGGGCAATGCATCACCAGGGACCAGAGCAGAGCTTCCCTGCAGCATGGCACCAAAGAAATATGTGCTGAGTAAGTGACTGGATGCCCAATCTTATGATTGAGAAATAGAAAAGGCATCAGGGTGGGTGGGTTTTGTTGTGCGTGTGGTTTTGGTTTTGGTTTTGGTTTTGGTTTGGTTTTTGTCATCCTATAAATTGAGTCAGTGCCACTAGCTTTTCCGCATTCCAAAGGAGCCAGGAAAAAAAAAAAGAAAGAAAAGAAACAAAGAAACAAATAATCTGTTATTCTGTGAAGAGACATCATGACCCCACTACGGGGTGAATCTGCTAAGTTCACAGAGACACTCGAGAGGAGATAAGTTCAAGAGGACAGAATCCCCAGTGTGCTACGTGATGGCCCAAGTGAAAGATTGTGCTGAATGTGCTACACAGCCCCCGACAGGCATGGAAGGGACCCTTTATCTCTCCGGGGGAAACCTATAGATTCCTTGCAGAACTAAGAGAGTTCCCAGGCAGTGAGGCGAACGGCCTCATCAGCAAGAGGCAATGTCAAGTACCTGACGCCCTGAAAGGGAAAGGGACAGACCCAGAGCCACATCTACCTGTGCGGACCATAGTCAGGGATGCTCTTTGTTTCTACTATGGAATGGGAGGATGGCTTGGAGGAACATGGTAGCGATTCAGGCTGCGACAAGGCTGCTTCTTTACCAGCAGCGAAGATGCCTACATATTTGCCGATCTGTCTCCACTCTGGGCAAAACTTCCTTCCCATACACAGCAGCCCAAATGCTTACAAGCCGTAAAGAAAGGAGCATGCAGGTTGGTGTGCAGGGACTACAAAAGGGTACCTAAGACACAAGAGCAACCAGTGTATTTTCAAAATAAGCTCATCTACAGCTCTATCAAGGGTAAATGGTATTTGTGGCCTTAAAAAGCAGTCAGAGAAGATGCACTCCAGGACAGGAACCTAAGGAATATGGAGCTCTTGTCAGGAGTCAGCACTCCAAGATCTGCGCTAGCATATCAATGAGCTGAAGCAGCTATCTCCTAATGAGGATCTTGGGAATAAAAAGTTTAGATAAGAACTGCTTTGGATGAAGGGGCAGTAAGCTTACCGAAATAAATGTATAAAATTCTGAGTGTTCAACAAAAATGGTGTACAGTCACTAGCCTGAGTGTTATGCTGGGAATTTTATGAGGAATTTGTCATTCCTTTTGCCTCAGAAATAGATATCATGACTAGACTGTTAGTAACATGCAGTGATGGAAATGTTTCAATAGATAGCATCCAAAAAGAAAGTCAACCCTCAGCAAACATTTATTGGGAATCTTCTCAATGGTTTTCACAGTTATATAAGGATGTTTTTAGGTCACCCATTTTGTGCAACCATCAAACACCCCCTTCTCCATCAACCATCATCATTCTGTTCTTTGCATCTATGAGTCTGGTTTGGTTTTGGTTTTGTTTTTTTAAATCTGCATATAAGTGAAATCATATAGTATTTGACTTCTCTATCTGAATTATTTCACCTAGTTCATATTATCCTCAAGATCCGTCTATGTTATGGCAAATGGCAATATCTCATCCTTTTTATGAATATTTTTAACATTACGATCAGATTGACCATTTTTAAATAAAACTGTTTGGGGTTTTTTGCTGTTGAGTTATATGAGTTCTTTATATACTTTGGATATTAGGCCCTCATCAGATATATGACTTGCAAATATTTTCATCCGTTCAGTAGGTTTGGTTTTGTTTTGCTGATGGTTTCCCTCACCATGAAAAGCTTTTTAGTTTGATGTAGTTCCATTTGTTTATTTCTGCTTTTGTTGCCCTTGCCTGTGGAATCAGGTCCATGAAAACATCACTAATACTGTCAAGGAGCTATATTTTCTTCTAGGAGTTTTATGGTTCCAAATCTTACACTCAAGTCTTTAATCCATTTTGAGTTATTTTTTAAATATGGCGCAAGACAGTGGTTCAGTGTCCTTCTTTGCATGTAGCTATCCAGTTTTCCCAACAACATTTATTGAAGAGACTGAAGAAAATGCCCCATTGTATACTTTGTCTCCTTTGTCATCAATTAATTGATAATATATGCATGGGTTTGTATCTGAGCTCTCTATTCTGTTCCATTGATCTATGTCTCTTTTTGTGCCAGTACCATACTGTTTTGATTACTATTGTTTTTTGTTTGAAATCTGGGAGTATGAAACCTCTAACTCTATTCCTTTTCAAGACTGTTTTGACTATTTGGGGTCTTTTGTGGTTCCATAGTAATTTTAAGATTATTTGTTCTATTTCTTTGAATAATACCATTGGTATTTTGTTAGACTCAATAAATTTAAGACTGAAATCATGCGGTGCCTGATAGCTCAGTCCGCTGAACATTCAACTCTTGATTTCGGCTCAGGAAATGATTTCAGAAGCCTGAGACTGAGCCCCACATTGGGCTCCATGCTCAGTGGGGAGTCTGCTTGAGATTCTCTCTCTCCCTCCACCCCTCCCCCCTGCATGTGCACTCTCTAAAATAAATATTTTACAAAACTCTCTCTCTAAAATAAATAAACCTAAGATTTATTTTAGAGATAGAGAGAGCACACACATGCACGGGAGGGGCAGAGGGAGAAAGAGTCCCAAAGTCTCTGTTTCTGCCTGTTATGCAAATTAGCTATCTATCCCTGTCTTAAAGGAGTGAGTCTATGTAAGAGATGAACCTTTTTGTTTAACCTTCTTCTAGTTCTTGGCTATCTCTCAAGCTATCTCTTTTATTGTTTCAGACCACTGGGATCCAGAAATGCAACCCCTCCTAATTACCTGATGCTAGCACTCAAGATGTGTGCCCTGTGTCAGTCGTGTACACCCATCAGGCTCTGGCTGCATCTTGTGAGTGGTGCTGCTAGAGAGGGGCTGGGGTGCCTGCCCACCAAGTATGAAGGTACCACGTGAGCAGCATGGGGCAGAGGCATGTGGGGCATGACCACGCAGCACAAGCTGTGGGACCAGGGTGGTGGGGGGGAAGGGGGAGATCTACTTGTATGCTGCATCTAGCAGTATCACAAAATTTGCACAGGGGGAGGTGGGGCTGCTCACCCACTACATCTGGCAGTTTGATTCAAGCAGCTGGGGCTGGGCCTGCTCACCTGCTGTTGTTAGATGGTTAGAGGGAAGGCACAAAAATGGCACTCAAAAGCACCAGCAAGGTAGACAGAGCCCATAATAATGTCATCTGCCAACATTTAGTTCCCAGAGAGAATCTCAACAGACTTCTGCTCCTCTGGCAGAAACTTCAAGTTTAGCAATTTCCTTCACCTATGTCTAGGCTCTTTTCAAAGTGCCGCTTTTTGTACTAAGTCGTGAGGAGAGTGGGTCTGTGCTCAACCCCTTTAAGAATGAAAACTCTTCACTGGGGCGCCTGGGTGGCTCAGTCAGTTAAGCATCTTCCTTTGGTTCATGATCCCAGGGTCCTGGGATGGAGGCCCGCATTAGGCTCCTTGCTCAGACGGAGCCTGCTTTTCCCTCTCCCTCTGCTGTTCCCCCTGCTTGTGCTCTCTCACTCTCTCTCTGTCAAATAAATAAATAAAATCCTAAAAAAAAAAAAAAAAAAAAAAAAAAAAAGAATGAAAGAAAACTGTTCCCTACAGCCCTAGGTTTCCCCTGAATATAATTTCCATTGGTTTTCAAAGCCAAATGTTTTAAGGCTTGTCCCTCTGGTGCAGGACCCAAGGGTTAGGGTGCCATGTGCCACTTGCTCCTTAGGGAGAAGCTCTATTCATATTTTTGTTGTTGTTGTTGTTCGAAAGCCCTCCTGATTAAGGGTCATTGTGGGGGGGCGGTGAGAGTACATCTCAGCCTCTCCTACCCTTCTTGGTGTGGCACTTTTATTCTTTGCTGTGGAGTAGGTATCTAACTAGTGCTCAGGCTTTCTTGTTTGTTTGTTTGTTTGTTTGGGGTTTTGTTTGTTTTGTTTCCCAGAGGGAATAGTTCCCCGTATCGCTGTATATTCGTTATGTCTGTGGGGGGAGGTAAGTTCAGGATCTTCCTACAATGTCATCTTTTTTTTTTATATTATTTTTTAAAGATTTATTTATTTATTTAAGAGAGAGAGAGAGAGAGAAAGCACACAGAGTGGGGGAAGGGGCATAGGGAGAGGGAGAGAGAACCTCAAGAAGACTTCCCGTTAAATGTGGGGCTTGATCTCATGACCCTGAGATCATGACCTGAGCCAAAATCAAGAGTTGGACGCTCAACCAACAGAGCCACCCAGGTATCCTTACAATGTATCTTGAACCACTTCTCTGTATTTTGTTTTAAAATATAAGTCACGATTTAGAGAACCATGTCTGTAATAATAAATAGTGAATATGAAGAATTTCCATTGGCAATTGTATTAAATGCCAGAAAAATAACAAGAATTAATATTAATTAATTCTTTACTATGTCCTTGGCCCTAGGTTCAGTATTTTACACTTGAAATACAATTTTGAATAATTTATGTATACTGAAGGTATCAAATACCTGCAGAGTGCGTTAGAGATGAAATTTTAAAAGTATAAGCACTTCCAAGATTGTAAACACTCAACTTGCCAATACCTTGAAATAAAGAAATTGCAGTCTGCTCAGGATCCCTCCCCACCCTCTTTCTACCCTGTCTGCAGCTCTCCTGGCAACATGGGGATCTGAGTGATCCAATATCCCTTCCTCAGCAGTTATTTTTCCCCTTAAGAGTGCTGTGCAATTCATGAACCCTCCACACCCTCATGACTTCAATACTTTATGGCTTATTTGGTGCTACCTCAGAAAATTTCCCTTATACCCATAAACTTCCCCTTTATCAGATCCTTTTTTTTCTGTTTCCAGCTCTTATCTGGTTACCTCAGGAATATCAATCCACTTTTCTATCATTTGTTCTTCCTCTTTTCTGTTACTCATTCCATTTTCAAGGCAAAAATGAACTTAATCATGCTGATAAATGGAAGTGTATCTACCACTAATGCTATATTGACAGAAAGAAGGGAAAACTCATATATTGTGAAGCAAAATTGCACAGTACAATGAAGCCTACTCCTTTTCAGTATAACCAGAATTTCTCTCTAGAATCTAAATGAAATTTTGTATCCACATCCTGATCTTCTAATTATACCACTTTTGTCTTAGGCTTCATAACTGAAATAAGGTAATTCTTGGGGTTTTTTTTTCCTATTTTAAAATGTAAAATGGTATTTTCTGCAATGTCTCCTATAAATAAATATTATTTCCTTTACACTATGAGTGACACAAATTTTATGGGTTAACCTAAGATCCTAACTCACTTAGAAATTAACTGTTCACCAAAATGAATTCTGTGCTCTAAATAACTAATTTATAAATACACTTTTTTAATGCAATCTCTCTGTATGCTGGAAACTGAATATGAAGATAAAGCATATTATGATATTGTTATGGAAATGATGCCATGGAATATATAAACATTAGAGATGTTTTTCTAAAACTATTAATTAATTTTTGTACAAGATGAGTTATGCTGTCATATATGCTTATTTTATCCATAAAATTCTTATCAGTTTCCTTTGCAGTTGAAATGTTTCAGAAAACTAACTCTAATATATAAAAATATATTAAGAGTGTAAGATCTTCCCAAAGCCTACTTTTGATATGTGCAATAGCATGTCAAAAATTCTCTATATATTCTCCTGTTTTCTAATGACTTGAAAATTACACTGAGGCAGGCAAGCAATCTATACAGTAAATAATGAATTAATGACCCACCTAATTTTAAAAAGGGATTCAAGTCAGCTTATCAGAAAACATTTAATTAACCAAGATGCAATGAATTAAATATGAGCAAGAAAAAGGAGTAAAGGAGAAGGAAAGTAAGATGGAGAGAATAGGCAGATTCATACACAGATACATGCCATGAAATATTTGTACGATAAGTGGGCCTCTAGATTTGGTTCTTATAGTTCTAGAAGCTAATTTAAGAGAGAAAAAAAATGATCAATTACAAAATCCACACTGTTTACATAGTAAAAACTAGCCTAATCTAGTCTAAGGATAAGAACAACTATATCTCATACTAAAATCCTAAAGAGATCAGCATCTTCAATGACATTCTTAGACTAATCCCAATAACAGAATCTGTAGTGCTGGGAGTAGATATCCTCCACACAAGCAGATGGAAGCACTTCAAAGCTTAGTTGGATAAAACCACCTCCATGGGAACTATCAAATTATCTAGGAAATGGGTCCTCCAATGGACTTTAGTCATGAACTGTTAGATCATCTATAATAACATATGGACTAACTGTCTTTCAGTAAATCTTACATAAATATTCATTCCCAGTCCATGTTTTGAAATGTACTGAACATCACCAATTTCCATGCCTGTATCCAGGTACTTAATATGGCTAGGGAAATATAGGACTTCATGCTTTAATAAGCAGTGAAGCTCAGGGAAGCGTTCTGGGTATGAAATTGCCACTGAACAATCTAAGCAGATTACTTCTGCTTTCTACAATAAACAAGTGTTGATATTATCCTAAAATGGAAAATGATATTATAAATACTTACTGAAGTGAGTATCATTTAATGCTATATAAATCCAGTGGCACAAACGACCTACTGGTTAAACAAAAACATACACAAAAACAAGGCACTAGAAAATTGAAATTTCTATGTTTATTTTTTCTTCTAATAAATATGAAATTGGCTAAGTTTATATACACCTTTTAAAGGAGCCATATTGGATCTATTTTAATAAGATGTCTACCCAAGAAATAACATTATTGTGCAAGTTGGTACTTTGTAATCTCTTGAAACTAAATGAAGTTTACTCTTCTAAACTCCCTAGGTACGTTTCAGAGTATCATGGTTTTCAATCTCAAATTTAACTAACAGTGCTTTTTATTTATTTTTTATCAATTTGCTCCACAGAAATGAAATATAATAAATTAAGCTTTTAATGTATTCTGTCACTGAAAGTAATTTCCTTTTAAAATCCTGACTGCACTACTCATTTGCTAAATTGTCCTAAAACTTTGTATTACTTCTTTATCTCCATTATGATAAGGATAATAAATGAAGTAAGCCAAATTATAATAGAGAACTTTCTTTTTCTTTCAGATATTTAATTTTTAAGTGTCATTTTTTACAGTAAATTTATAAAACAGTGTAATATTTTCAAGTTTCAGATTTTAAACAGTGTCTTTCTGTTCTTGTTACATTTGTAGAAATGTTTTTATAAAGCTGGGAGCATGTGGGCTAAAGCCTCATCAGATCAAGTTTGGAGATCACAGATCAGTCAGTAACTGTGAAGGGGACTGACAGGCTTCCAATATATAGCTAAAATTAATTGATTCTAATTTTTATGATCACCTATCATGCCAAGAAAATTATGAATACCAAGGATACAATTATTAACCAGGAGATAAGGTTCCTGTTATAATGAAGCTCATAACCTAATGGAAGGTTGATGCATTAAAAAAAAAAAAAAACACACAGACTGTGTTAAATGCAATAAAGACAATAAACAGATATTGTGAGAAGAATAACAAGGGATATCAAATTTGGATGGGTGGTTGGACAAGACCATTCTGAGGAGGGGATATGCTTAAGATTTACCAGAAAGAGAAGGAATCAGTTATGCAGTATAGGAAATATACATGAAGTATAAACACTCTGAGGTAGGAAAAAACATGATATATTTTAGGAACTGATGGAGCCAAGGTGGCTGAAGTTTAGTGTGCAATGGAGAGACAGGAGATGACTTGGATAGAGGCCAATCATGGAGGGCCATGAAAGTCCCACTAAGAGCCTTGCTTTTATTCTAAGGAAATGGAAAAATCCTGAAGGACTATAGGAGAGTGGCAAGGATAAGGACAATGCATTTAGAAAACAGAATGCATTAACAAAATTAAACCTTCCTTAATGATCCAAGATGCTAGTGAGTCTTAAGAAATCATTTTTGAATGAGAGAAATCTCAGATAGATAAAATCAAGTAAACTGGTTATAACATATAACAAATGTTAGGTTTAGAATATGGACAATCTTTTATTTTTTTTTTTGAAGCTCTTTCTATTGACTGAATATTTATTTCTTTTTAATTTAATACATGCTGACCCAGAAGCCTCTAAGATTCTTAAAACTATGTTTTCTTGCCAAAGGAAAAAAAAAAGACATAGAAAAGTACAAAGGATAATATAATGAACACTTGTGTTCTCATTATCAATGATTCTTAATTTTTCAGATTTACTCACTTTAGCAATAATGTTCATGTAACATACTTTAACTAGATTCTGACCCCTGCCAAAGCAACCTAACTAATCTTCTCAAAAATTAAGTCCTCTTTTTTTGGTAAGTGGGCTATAAATTAGCTAAATTTACTGAACTTTATTAATCAAATTTCAATGTAGCCACTGTTCATGAGGGGTGCAATTCTCAGGTCATTGTACTTAGAACCAAAAAGAAGCTGTGTAAGAAGCTGTTAAGCACTTGCATCTGATTTAAAGAGCTTATGTGGCATCCTGAAATACATGAGAAATACAAGAAATATTCCTGATGGGATGACCGCATCCAAAATGCCTCGGAGGGGGAATGGTAAGAATGTGGCTGAGCTGAACCTCACCTGAGCTGACCTCATCTGAAATGACCCAAGAGCAAGAGGAGATGGTGGACTCTGCCACTCTGGTAGGGTCTTCGTTTAAGCATACAGCACTCTGGTTTCTCCATGCATCCTATTTCTGAGGGATGATCTCAGATACAAAGATTGGAGGATGAATCCTGTGGAAGTAGGCCAAAGTCCTCTCAGGACAAAGATGGCATCATCTTTACTTATTATAAGCAACGTTTAGGGGCATGGGACTTTAAAAACATCATGACATGTTTACCTGCAACAAACAAACAAAACCCAAGAAACTTCTTCTGCTGCATACTCAGCTCCAAAGCTATGATCGCTTAAGTTCATGTTTGTCCACCATCCCTTTGGCATTCCTCAAACAAATCTACTTTATCTAAAAAGGTCTTTAATGCAGGAGTGTGCACATCCTGGAATGACAGGTATTCCCTGATTTCATATGTACAAGTCAAAGAAAATTCTTTTCATAATGTCTGCTATATGGGGCAGACTGCTGGAGAAATCACTTCAAGGCCCCAACGTCCTCAGTTCATGGGCTTACATGCCATTTCAGTATATAGCCCTGTGCATAACTGTGACAACTACCAGATGAGCAGAAACACTTGAAGCCCCCTGGACATTCAATATCTCCCTTTCCACATTCCCCAAATGAGAGAAACTGAATATAAGCAAACTTTAACTGGTAGCAACCACTAATTGACACAGATACAATTACTTTCATAATCTATTTACTATCTTAATAATCCTTTCACCACAATTGATCTCTTAGTGGCTGAGGTTTGAGGCCAAATCAGAAGCATACTGCTTTGGCCTCTGTTCTATGAAATTAAAAGAAAAGGTTAGGCATATGATGGATGTTTTCAGAGAAAATATCTGTATTTTTTATAATAGGATGCCAACAATATCATAATCTCTATAAAGGTGGAGACCATGTCCAGCCTATTTACCAGAGGCATCACATTACTTCTGCATGGTAAGTGCTCAACCAGTATTTGTTGAATTAATGCTGGGTGATATAAAGTGTAACACAATAATTTGATATATGGAAAATATGTATTGAATGTGGATAACCTACTATTGGTAGTTTACCTTTATGGAAGTATTTCATTTCCATCAAAAATAATTTATGTAGATTTCCACCTGCCTCACCATTTCCTTTTTGGTTACTATTATCCTACATCAGCATGAAGCCAGAGACTGAAAACTGATTTACTTTCACAACATGTTTCCTGCTATGAAATCATAGCTCCAAGTTTGAGAAGAAAAATGTGAATTTGGAAATGATGTTTTAGAGGATACACACACACACACATACACACATTTTTGAGTACCCAAATCCTCAAATTTCTTTCCTCCACTGATGAATACAGGATTGTACAGGGCTATGTTCTAGGATCTGATTATTCCCCTTTTAAACTCAAAATCTGTCTTATTAAAGAAAATGAATAGCAATAACTTTCTTTAGAAAAGTACTGCCAATACTATAAGCTATCAGATCAATCAAGACGTTGTAATATAAGAGTTGTATTTTCTTGTTTTCTCAGTATGACTTCTTTTAAACAGAACCCTTTTGGTGTAATCTATGTAAGTACTGAAATAAAGCAATGCATAAAAACAGAACAAGACATTTGAATTAAAAAAGATAACTTTTTGAAATTGAAAGTCATCTATTTATACACTGATCATTCCAAGTTCTCATTTAAATATACATATGTGAATGTCCATGCACGCACACACGCACACACACAAACTTACACTTTTACATTCACTGAAAATATACTGAATATATTTTATGCGCCAGGTCCTGGTTTTGGTATCGAGAAGACAATGATAATCAAAAGCAAACATGATCTCAGGTCTTCTCAAGCTTGCAGTGCAGGAGGGCAGGAAAATTTTAATGAAATAATCCCACAGCAAAATGCAAACTCAACACTGCGACCGGCCATGGAGATATATGTGGTATGGTTACAGCACATAGTAGAGGACTGTAGCTTTGTTGGGAGGGCTGGAAGAACCTGTTTTATTTAGGAGCAGGGGTTCTCTGGTATATGAATAAAGTGGGACCTGAAAGTTTGAGGATACAATCCTCAAACAATGAAGAGCCAACAGACACATAAAACTAGCTGCAATGCCTCCGGCATATAATTATGGATCCTATTCTTCATACTTCCCAGAAGTTCTGTAGGATCAAGCCACCACTGTCTATAGCAGCAACCTCCGTAGCGTACTCTTGTACTGACTTCTCCTTCTTTCCTTGTTCACTTTTCCTACTCCTTTGCTGCTACTACCTGGCTCCACTTTCCAAATAAAAACCCTACAAAATTCTTTGCCTCATGTTATGTTTTTTTGAGAACTGAAAACTAAGACATTACACATGTCATGGTTGAGATAAGGACAAAAATGAATTAAGTCTGATAGGCATTTTGTTTTTTAAAGGTGGGAAATAACTAGACTTGTTTTTCAATAAGATCTTTCTGGCTGCAGTGCAGGGAACAGATGAGGGCAAGAGGGGATGAGGTTCAGAAGTTATTACCATGGTCCAGGTGAGAGAGGATGGTGGACTACACCAGAAAGGAACCATAGTGATAGAAAGAAGTGGACAGATCCCAGAACTATTTAGGCAATAAAAGTAACAGGGTTTCATGATGAAAGAATAGTGTCAAGGATGACTCCTAGTTTTTTGGCTTGTATAACTTGATGGATATGGTACCAATCACTGAGCTACTAGGGAGCACTGAAGAAGTTTGGGGTAAAAGGGGGGAAATCACAGGAATGCTTTAAATGTAGGTCCAATCTCAGGTATCTTGGAGATTATCTTGTAAGAATTACAAAGTAGGCAGCTAGATATATGATTCGGGAACCCAGACAAAAAGTTTAAGTGTTTCTGACCCATCTTTATTTTGATGGTGATGGAATCCATGAACCCTGGATTATATATAATCAGGTCTTGAGGATTTCCAACTGAGTCTTGAGGAAGCTGGACTGGAAAAAGAGACTAACTAGGTTGGGGCAGAGGGATGGAATGAATATCAAGGGAATGTTTCATCATGGAAGCTAGAGGAAGAGGGTATTTCACAAAGAAGACAAAGGTGTATAGTATCTATCAGTACTGGAGAGGCAGGTCAGTTTATTTATTTATTTTTAAAGATTTTATTTATTTATTTGACAGAGAGAGAGACAGCCAGTAAGAGAGGGAACACAAGCAGGAGGAGTGGGAGAGGAAGAAGCAGGCTCATAGCAGAGGAGCCTGATGCGGGGCTGGATCCCATAACGCCAGGATCACGCCCTGAGCTGAAGGCAGACGCTTAACTGCTCTGCCACCCAGGCGCCCCAGGTCAGTTTATTATGATAAACCATGTTATTGATCCCAATTCACCTCCCCATGCATCCACGTTCTTTACTATGGAACTGTGTAGTCTCATTCGCTAGACGAGGTGAATTACATTTTTCCATCTGAATTTATTTGGCCAAGTGACTTTCTTTGGAAAAATTAAAAAGGCAGAATTGATGGCATACAGTTTCTGAGCATTTCTACTTGCCTTCTTGCACTTCTGCTATCCTCATGGGAAAGACATGCCTGGTCTAGCTAATGAATCCCAGGAGAAAGGCACTGTGGAACACAGTCCAGCAGTTCAGCAGATGCACAGATGTAAGAACCAAACAAATACACGGTGTTGTGCGCCCCTCAAGTTTTATCGCTGTTTATTATGCAGTATTTCATGTTACACACTGACTAAAAACCTAAATTCTAGATTAAGAAAGTAGGTCATTGACTGGTGTAGATCAGTTTTTCTATGGAGAAAACAAAAAGAGACAAGAGAGAAGCACATGGATTTAAGAAGAGTTGTATGTGGTATTGTGTTTATGTGTCTTAAACGGCTGAAGCCTACAGCCGAAAGAAATTTTCATGGGGATAGAAAGATCCTAAGAAGAGGGAGAAACTGATTATCCAAAACGAAGAGGGAAGATATGATAGATGCCACTGGAGAGATCAGGTAACGTGTTATGGGAGTTCATATTAATGATGACATAGGTCAAGGGTAAGGCTGGCAGGTCTTATAAAGGAACCAGAGTGCTGGGTTCATGGGCACTGCTCCCAGGTAATAGTATAAATTTTTCTTCATGCTGTACTTATTTCCACAAATACGAAACTCAGGTAAAGTGAAATTAAAGTTTGGTAGCACATATTCTTAAGTGTCATTTATAGTGATAGAAGATCTTACCATTCTTTAAACACCTCATTAATGGAAAAAAACAGAATAAATCTTCTGTCCCTTGTACATGAGGTCTAGTATAGAATGCCAAAAACATTATAATATTAAAATGAAAAGAAATACAATCGACCTTTGAACAACTTGAGTTTGAACTGCACAGGTCCACCTGTATGTGGATTTTTTTCCCGATAAATACAGTACATAATTCTAAATATATTTTCTCATTATTTTAATAATATATTCTTTTCCCTAGCTTGCTTTATTATGAGAATACAGTATATTATATATATAACATACAAGATATGTACTAATTGACTATTTGTATTATTAGTAAGGCTTCCAGTCAACAGTAGGCTATTAGTAAAGTTTTGGGGGGGAGTCAAAAGTTATATGTAGATTTTCCACTGCTCAGGGGTTTGGCACTCCTAATCCCCCTGTTGTTCAAGGGCAAACTGTAAGTAAAAGAAGATGTACTTATCCACAGTCAGATGAGTTCTTTATTATTTAATTATAAAATATCTTTTAGAAGATGACATCAGTTTTGATGTCGGCTGGATTTTATTATACTTTATTTTTATTAATTATAAAATAACTAATTAGAACATTTCAAATTCTGATGATAGTAAAATATTTACCATTCTAGTTAAGTAAATTTTAGGAAATTAACATTTTTATGAAACATGAAATATTCAGATAAATATCAACAGTTTTACCTAACTTTCAAAAAGTCAGTATGAATTCTCATAATTTTAGGCTGTTTTCTAAATCAACTGTTTTTTAAATGCCAAATAGGTTTCTACAATTTAATAAAACATATGTGGCAGTTTTTATTCTAAACTTAGACTTCCATACAATATACAATTACGAGGTAAAAAATAAGGATAACTTCCAAAACCAACAGAATACTCAAATTTCTTATAAATATTTCCTATTTTTCAAATTGTTTCAATAATAAAGTTTACCCCAAGATACCACTGTCTCTTAGAAAATTAATGTTTATTCTTGATCAGAAATAAGCCTAAAAACCAATCTTTGTAGGCCTATGTAAGATTAAACAAAACATTTTCATATTACTAAATGAAGTATCTGAGAAAGAAACAATTTAGAATTCATATTTTCCTGACATTTTCTGGATTACATATTTAATTACAAATTGCTACGCTTAATTTTGACTGAAAATCTGCACCATCGTCTATTAATTGTTCCTATTTTATATGTGTGTGCTAAGTTCCAAGCAACATCATATAGTAGATTAATCTTGAAGCTTTCTATAGTTAAAATATAGTATTTTCTTTAGAGAGATGGTAATGTGTACCTGAAGGGCATTTTCTTGATTTCTTTCTTTTTAATCTACTAGGAAATCTAAACTGTGTAGTTCATATGAAACCATCACCCTTGCACTGAGAAAGTCTGAATGCCCTGTCTAGAGAGCACTTGTTCCAACTCTGATGGCAGCAAGTGGGTGGGTGGGAGGCACATTCTCATTACACAGTACGTGATAAACATGTTACAAAAATGGTAGCATTTTTATCTTTCACGTGGCATCGGCTATAATTAAACTTCTCCCCAGTAAAATGAAGAGCCCCTGAGAAAATACTGAAATGTAGTAATGTTTGTATCATTATGTCGAGCGCTGCTCCTGTAAGACAAGCCCCAAAGAGGTAAAGATAAATGAATGGAATCACAAGAGATTTGCTGGCTAAAAGAGTTCCTTCGTGAATGGTATGAATTCCTATAAATGAATGACTTGGGTGGCTGGAATCAAAACCAAGTTCCATTTTGTTCCATTTTTATTAATGTCTACACGCAAGATTTCTACGGATGTATCCAGCTTTTTCTCAGCAGCTTCAGAAAAATCGCAGGTCATAGAGGACAGAGATGCTGACTTTCTAACAGCCATTCTTGCTTCCTGCTTAAGTACTGTAGTCTGCCCAAAGCAGCAAGACAGGGGCAACTCCTTCATCTTTGAAAATCTAAAGATCGTTCAAGTTGAAATAGCATTAACTAGTTTGGAATCGGGGTAGACAATTATAATTTTTACATGAAAGTATATAAACTTCTCGAAATAATATGAAGGCTCTCTAGACTCCACCCTTCTTATACTTAGCAACAAAACATTTGGGTCAATTGCTTTTATTTAACGGTTTTCTAAATCTTCTCAGTATCTCACATAAGTTTTTTCAATAGTCAAAGGTAGACATTAAAGGTGACCTCTCTCCACACAGATAAACATACTTCCTGCTCCTTAATTGTTCACAAGAAAAATATTTACAGAGCACCTGCTGAGTGTCAGCCACTATATTAGGCACTGGATTCAGTGGTTAATGAGTATATACTTACTATTACGACAGATAGTAAAAAAATAATTTAAAAAGCAACAATAAAATATGCTACAAGAGTGCTTTTATCTTGAGCATGGCACAGACTGAACGGAGGAGATGTTCAGGCTTACCTTAAGCACATAACACATGCATCCTAAGGGATGAGTAGAGATTAACGAAGTGAAGGGGACAGACAAGAGCACTCGAGACAAAGGAGGACAGCCTCACTGAAGCCCGTCTATGAGAATTTTATGTATCTAGTATAGCTGGTATACAATCTCATTTCTTTTCTTTTCTTTCTTTCTTTCTTTCTTTCTTTCTTTCTTTCTTTCTTTCTTTCTTTCTTTTTTTTTTTTTTTTTTGGTAGGGGGTGAGAGGCAGAGGAATAGAGAGAGAATCTTAAGCAGGCTCCACACCCAGTGTAGAGCCTGACATGGGGCTCGATCTCATGACCCTGAGATCATGAGCTGAGCCGAAATCAAGAGTAAGAGTCAGAGGCTTAACTGCCTGAGCCACCTAGGTGCCCCTCATTTCATTTGTAAGATGACAGTGGTTTTCTTAGAAAGTCATCTCCTTTCCTGGAAACATTTGAGAGTCACTCCCCTTTCCCCTGAGACAGTTCTCTGGAAACTCAGTTGGTAAAGTCAAATCCAGAGGCCAAGACTGGTCTGACCTATGATTAACTGTCCCAGTAGAAATCACAAGAAAGATCTGCCTACTAACATTCCTTCTGTCAGGAGTTCAGTTTTCCTCCCATTTAGTCCCTCAAACTCTCTTTCTCATGTCCCTCGAAATCTATCCCATTATCCTCACAGAGATGGGATAAGAGGCGAACAAAGGCTGAAGACTTTTTTTTTTTTTTTTTTTTTTTTGCTATTCCCCAAGGACCTCCGTCATACCTTCTTCTCAATCCCCTCCCTTACTGCCTGAGGTTCTTCCTTGGCCTTTCTTCCACCTCAGCAAGAATCTCAGAGACAAAAGCAATAGCTGAAAAAAATGGTTTATTTTTTATAAAGGTTACTAGTAAATTAAAAGACTGTTCTTTACCAAGCAATCCTACCGAGGTGAACTTGAATCTGTATCTGATTTTGAAATTGTTTTAATAAGAAGGGAGTGAGAATTACAGAAAACTTTAAAACCTAACCTAGCTCTCAATCTTTCTCTCTACATCCTAATGTCTCACCTCATCCTTATGACTCACAAATAACTCTCACTCGTCATTCTCTTTAGCTTCTATCTTGATGCTTCAACCTTACTGTACAACTTCCCTGACCCAACTCTTGACCTAAACAGTGAAAGTCATTGTTGCTGGATTAAGATTGAGCTGTGTCCTCAAAAATAAACTCCAAATGGATGAAAGACCTCGATGTGAGACAGGAATCCATCAAAATTCTAGAGGAGAACATAGGCAGCAACCTCTACGACATCAGCCAAAGCAACCTTTTTCATGACACATCCCCAAAGGCAAGAGAAACAAAAGATAAAATGAATTTATGGGACTTCATCAAGATTAAAAGTTTCTGCACAGCCAAGGAAACAGTCAGAAAAACTAAGGGGCAGCCCACGGAATGGGAGAATATATTTGCAAATGACACTACAGATAAAAGACTGGTATCCAAGATCTATAAAGAACTTCTCAAACTCAATACACGAGAAACAAATAAACAAATCAAAAACTGGGCAGAAGAGATGAACAGACACTTTTCCAATGAAGACATACAAATGGCTAACAGACACATGAAAAAATGTTCAAAATCATTAGCCATCAAGGAAATTCAAATCAAAACCACACTGAGATACCACCTTACGCCAGTTAGAATGGCAAAAATAGACAAGGCAAGAAACAACAATTGTTGGAGAGGACGTGGAGAAAGGAGATCCCTCCTACATTGTTGGTGGGAATGCAAGTTGGTACAGCCACTCTGGAAAACAGTGTAGAGGTCCCTTAAAAAGTTAAAAATTGAGCTACCCTATGATCCAGCCATTGCACTACTGGGTGTTTACCCCAAAGATACAGACGTACTGAAGAGAAGGGCCATATGCACCCCAATGTTCATAGCAGCAATGTCCACAATAGCTAAATCGTGGAAGGAGCCGAGATGCCCTTCAACAGATGACTGGATTAAGAAGTTGTGGTCCATATATACAATGGAATATTACTCAGCTATCAGAAAGAAAGAGTTCTCAACATTTGCCGCAACATGGACGGCACTGGAGGAGATAATGCTAAGTGAAATAAGTCAAGCAGAGAAAGACAACTATCATATGATTTCTCTCATCTATGGAACATAAGAACTAGGATGATCGGTAGGTGGAAGAAAGGGATAAAGAAAGGGGGGGTAATCAGAAGGGGGAATGAAACATGAGAGACTATGGACTATGAGAAACAAACTGAGGGCCTCAGAGGGGAGGAGGGTGGGGGAATGGGATAGACCGGTGATGTGTAGTGAGGAGGGCACGTATTGCATGGTGCACTGGGTGTTATACACAACTAATGAATCATCGAGCCTTACATCGGAAACCGGGGATGTACTGTATGGTGACTAACATAATATAATAAAAAATCATTAAAAAAAAAAAAAGTCAAGCAGAGAAAGACAATTATCATACGATTTCTCTCATCTATGGAACATAAGAACTAGGAAGATCAGTAGGGGAAGAAAGGGATAAAGAAGGGGGGGGTAATCAGAAGGGGGAATGAAGCATGAGAGACTATGGACTCTGAGAAACAAACTGAGGGCTTCAGAGGGGAGGGAGGTGGGGGAATGGGATAGACCGGTGATGGGTAGTAAGGAGGGCACGTATTGCATGGTGCACTGGGTGTTATACGCAACTAATGAATCATCGAACTTTACATCAGAAACCAGGGATGTACTGTATGGTGACTAACATAATATAATAAAAAAACATTAAAAAAAAAAAAAAGATTGAGCTGTGCCCTAACTTTACATCATTTTAGGGTGGAGGAACGAAGACAGGAAAGTCCTCACCCCTACTAACAGGCCGGCTATAGAAAAATGAGCCTCAGGCTTCCCAACCTGGATCGTGAAAAGCATGTTACCCTTGTATGCACTGCTATTTATATTGCTTAGGCTGGATAGCACCATTAGTACTGAGAACGTGATGGGTTAAGTTGGCTTCTGTGGACTATTCTAGGAACACACCCACCATTTGTGGCTTTTATTTTTCTATTGAAAAGTACCTTCTAAGTTCCAAATAACCAAATCACAAATGAGTTTTTGGAATTGAATGGTTTGTAAGATGAGGGACCGACTGCAATTAGAATGAAACAATGTAGATTAGATGAAAATTCAACTGAATTAACAAAAAGCAGAAAGATGAAAGGCGATTCCACAAAAGCCAAGTAATTCCTATGAAAAGATACCATTAGCCAGTAAATTAGGTCCTTTTTGAAATCTACATTAACTCTTTCAGGACACAGGGTGGTAGTGCACTGATGCCTCAGGGATTTGAAAAGTATTCCCAAAAGGCCTCAAATTAGTTCTAGCACTGGGTATATCTGATTCATTATTTTACATGAGGCCATGGAAGATACAGTGATCTAATCAAATAACTAAGCATGAGTGTAACAGAATGATACATACGAGGCAAACATAGTTGCTATCATATCCTTATATGTTACAGATTGTACAAACACCCCCTTCCTGGTACAAATGTCATGGTTCAGAAAATGTAAATTCTTCAACTTTAACCCAAATAGGGATGTTATAAAATTCACCTATTTTCTCCCTTTTAGGTCAAACTATTTGGTAAAAAAATAAACCCTTGAAAAAGGTGCTAGAAATTTCTTTTACTGACAAGTGCTATTAAATTCCATTTTTATTTTCAATTTTTAATGTCAGCTCCTGTGAAAGAAAAAAAAAATATGATCCTGAAAACATGGGTGGTCACAACAGAAGACAATTACAGGTGTTCCTTGCTCAAAATGGAAAGACAAATTCCTAAAAGTGGAAGTCTGAAGCAGCTGGGAAACGAGAATGGTTACTTCAGTTGACTGAGTTCATGGTGAAGGGGACAGAGTCATGTGTCCATCCCCAAGGGAGTCAGTTAACTTTGCTGTATTCTGTGGAAATAAATATCATTTTCCCAGTATGAAAGGAGTAGCCATGACACAACGCTAGAACTGGAAGAGATTTTAGAGATCATCTGATTAGGGTGTCTTCAAACTATGATAGAGCCCTAGAAGTTAGGATACAACTCTTCAAGAGACGATGGGGGACTTCTCCCACGTTTCCTATCTTCTCAGTAAATTTCCTGGCAGTAAGCTTTCATGGGAACCAAATGGTCTCTGGTTTCCTTTTTACAAAGCTCTGATCTCAACCACCTGACTCAAGGGCCTCACTAAGGTAAGGCATCTTCTTAACTAGCCCTAACTCTGCCATACTCACATAGGTCTATAAAAATATATAAGGTATTTAGTAATAAGTACATTATGTTTCCCACTGAGTCTATTCAAAGGGCACAAAGTTTTTAAAAAAATATTCATAATCTAATTATCTTTAGTTGAATGTATTGTAGAGGATACGGATAAAAAAATTGGGACTGAAAAATCCAAGTGAAGCACCTCACTTTCAGTCATCTCAAAATGCCTGCAAAGGCCCCGATATGATTTCTAGCACAGCCTCCTGAAAATCAAAGGCTACAAATGATTTAAAAGAAACTTAATGGAGGACATCTAAATGCTATCCACTTAACATTGGTGGAGGAAGAGTCATGTCTAAAATGTACCCTACCAATAAATAAATAAATAAATAAATAAATAAATAAATAAATAAATAAAATAAAATAAAATAAAATAAAATAATAAAATGTACCCTACATCCTGAGGAAGTGAATGTACTATATTGGTTATGTACTGCTGAGAAACAAATCATCCCAAAACTTAGTGACTTAAAAAAATATATTTATTATTTCTTATGATCCTGTGGACTGGGAGAGTGGTTCTTCCAGTCTGGACTGGAAGTTTGGCTGGGGCTTGGTGGTTTAGGATGGCATCATGGGAAAAGCAAGATGTTTCATCCTCCAGGAGGCTAGCCCAGGCTTGGTTCAGACTGTGAACCAAAAGGTCGCAGCTACAATGGCAAGCCCAGTGCAAAAACACTTTTTAATCTTCTGCTTGAGCCACCTTTGATACTGTCCCATTGGCCAAAGCAAATTACATAGTCAAATTCAAAGCCAGTATGGAAGGGGCCTATTCTTGGTGTGAAGATAAAAATATGAACTATGGTGGTTATTTTTAACAATCTACTACATTTTAAGTTTTTAAAATTGAACCCATTTAGTACAGAATTAAATAGACTTCTACCTGAAATATAGTTTCTGTGATTTTACTAACATAATTTGTATTCAAAGATTCAAAAATCTATCTTTATGTCTATGTGCCTTCTTGCATACATATGCCTCCGTTTGTATTTTCAATATGTCTGAACTACTGTACTGCTAGCACAAATTTCCATAAACTTAAAACAATACAAATTTATCCTCTTATAGTTCTGGATACCTGAAGTCCAAAATCAGTTTCACTGAGCTAAGGTCAAGGTGTCAGCAGTCTGTTTTTTTTCCCTGGAGGCTCTGAAGATTCTGTGCCCCGGTGTGTCCCACCTTGGGGAGGTTGCCCATATTCCTTGATTTGTGGCTTCCTTCCTTCAATTCAGCAATGTTGCATCTTTCTACGCTTTTCTTCCATAGTCACATATCCTGACTATAGTAGGGAAAGGTTCCCCGTATTTCAGGACTCTTGTAATGACACTGGGCCTACCCAAACAATCTAGGATAATCTCTGCATCTCAAGGTTCTTAATCACATCTCTTTGGCTATGTAAGGTAATAGCCACAGGTTGCAGGGATTAGAGTGTGGCTCTCAGAAGGGCCATCATTCTGACCACCACAATACATTATTGGGAAAATGTATCCAAATAAAATTTCTAAATGCAAATCCTATCGAATTGCATTGGAGAACTTGGCTACTTTATAACAAAAACAAAAACAAAACAAAACAAACAAAAAGACTCTGGCATTTTATGATGGGCTTTCTTAATACAGCCCAAGCTTTTTAATAAAGTTTCCATTACTTTAGAACTTTAAGGTGCAGTTTAAAGATATTAGAACTATTTTCAATTCTTTGCCTAGAATTAGTGTCTAGGGCTAAACACCTTAGCATATGAAAGCAATATATCTAGCCTGTGGAACAGACTTCAATTATGATTTTACCATTTAAAAAAAATAAAAGCTGAATTTTCATAGTACAACTGAATTGAATAGAACACACTCTGAGGTGAATTAATGATAGTTTATATTAGGTACTATTCTCTCTCTCTCTCTCAAAACTGTTAATAATCAAAGCTACATATGACCCTGTTTGCATTTCTAGACTTTCATTAGATGTCTATTTTCTAACTCACCACAAATGCAACCTTGGTTAATGACTATATGTGGCCATATAGTCATTTCATATTTCTGTGATTTTTGAAGTTATTAAAACTTCTGTCAGCAGTCATCTCCAGCTCCATTTCTCACAATAGAAAATCATTTACAGGAATTGTCTCCTCCTTTCTCAAACTACTGAAATGGGGTCTTATGGGATTCACATTCTGTTTACAAACAACTAAAAATTATCCAGCTACAACTGTAGCTCAAAATTAGCTCTGATAAAAATTCTTCCAAAAATGGTTTTATAAAAGGACCTCATAAATCCTTTATTCAAATCGCTATGAACAACTTTTAAGCAAGGTTTTGGGGCAGAATCTTAAGGTAGATGGATGATACTTCTCTGTCTATGATTCCAAATACTCTTGTTATATTCTAGCACTCTTATCATTTTTTTTTCTTTTCATGACTGTAATAATCACGTACACTGAACTGTGAAGGTAGATGAAGAAGTTCTCCATGACAGGTTAGTAAGAACTCTTAAAAGTGTTTGATGTAATTTTTTCTTGTCTGAAACATGTTTTCAAACAACTGCTTTATTTTTCCTGTTTTTTTTTTTTAATCCAATGGTCTATTTTTTAAAACTGGGTTTGAATTTATGACCCCCTGTGACTGGACTCAAATATTTCATTCTTGAAAAGAAAATGCTGTTTTGTCAGATAATTCCCTTATAAGCATCACATAATCCTTTGGGCTAATAGACAATTTTTAAAAGGTGTAGCAGATGTAATTTTTAAAAAATTTTTAAGATAATTTTGATCATTCCTATATTCTGTCATTGGGAGAACTGTCTTTTTTTCCTTCTTACATTTCACTATTGCCTATAGTAGAATAAAATCAGCGAATAGGTAAATTCATGATTTATATAATAATACCACCCCACAAAAACGGTTTTTAGAGGATGACCAATGAGGTAATAATAAGCCAAATATTATCGTCCCTGAGTTCTCCATGGCCTAACACAATTGAAAATATTATTGCTTATGAAGTAAAAATGATTACTAAAAATGTTTGGATAGGTACACACAATACACTGTCTAAAATAAAATAAAGTGCCTAAATGAAATTGTACATGTGCTATAATAATTTTACACATACATGTGTGAACATTGACATAAATAATTCAAATTCTGAACTTCTCCTCACTTGAAAATTAATAAAAGTTGGATTTCACTTTGTTAATGACGACAATATATACATGACCAGAAATGAACACTGTCCATTTGGTGGTGAAGCTTTGAAATGAATAAGTCGGATTAATTATTTCTGAGTGATTTGCTTTTTTCTTGCTGAAATCCAATATATTATTAAGATGCCTAGACATTCCTGATAACAGAGCAAGGTGAGCCTTCTGTCAGCACACACAAAGGAGCTGAAGCAGAACTCACAATAGCACACACAAACCAGTACGCTAATCTGCAACAAAGGAGCTGGGCCCGCAAAGGGCCAAGATGGCAGAAAAAAATCTCCAAACAGTGCCGCACTTCAGTAACAAGATTTTCTACGAGCTCATTAATATTTACCAAAGCCAAGAGAGCTGTTTTTTCTTTCATTTAGCCACAAATGCCTCCTTAAAATTATTCCTATATTGAGACAGCATTAGAAAAATAAACTATGCATATAAAAGAAGCCTCAAATTAAAGACAAGCAGCTTTTCAGATAAGCCTGCTTTCAGTGTGAGCATCTGTACCCAGAAGACCATTTACACAAATTAACATATTTTATCTACTGTAAAAAAACATGAAATAATTTACATATGCAAGATTGTTTAAATTACTATCAGGGAATGCTTGAGCATTATTAGCACACCCCACAAAAACGTTAAGTTCTGATAACCAAGGCAAAGATTTGCCGCTTAAAAAGAAAACTAGCTGGAAAGATATTTTTCATTTGCAAGCAGTGTTTCATTGAATTATTTAGCCGGTTGATCAAGAAATGAATGTAGGATGCAAACAGACCTGGGTTTGCATCTGACATTAGCTATGTAGTATTGGGTAAATTACGCCATCTCCCTGAGCCTCAGATTTTCCATCTGTAAAATGGTTAATGAAACCTACCTCTTGTGGTTTTGAGAAATTTAAGAGACTGTGGTCACCAAAAGCTGAATATAGGACATGGCCCATTTAAATCCTTCAGTAAATATTAAAGGTTTTTGTTTCTGTAATTATTACTTAGAAAAACTTTAGAGACCACAGATAACAAAAAAACTTACCTATCATCCCACTACCCTGAGCGAACCACAGTTAACAACTGGTGAATATCTTTCTAGTTCTTTCTCCACATGTATGAATAAGCTTGTGTGCATACTTTCCAACTTTTTTATTTTATGGATATGGAATCCTACTTTGAATTATCTCACTTGCTTCTCCTATCCCCCTCATTCACAATATACTGTGAATACATTTCCCTATCTTTAGCAATTATTTTATATCATTTTAATGCTGATGGTATTTCACATGAATATAGCACAGTGTTTGGGATGCTTTCGATATTTAATCAAGGTAAACAATAGTGCAGTGTATGCAGCTGGCAATAAATATTCATATATATCCTTAATCATCTTTTAACCCAAATACCATTATAATAAATATCCCACAAAGGCATGCATATATTGCTATTTCATTCAACCTGAAAACATGCATTTCTACACATATCATTTTTTCTAATTTTTTAATATTTAATTTTTCAGTGGATAATACCTTTGTCTTACAAGTTGTTTTTATATCAATATAACAGAAATAAAAACTAAACAGTAAAATATCTTGCTCTCATCACTGTGTCTTATTTACACACTTCCCACCACATCTACCTTGCAGGTAACATTGTTATTAACGTATACGGTCTTTTAGATTTTATCTATGAATATATAAGTAAATATAAACATATATATTATACCCCTTTATTCCATAAAGGACAGCATAAAATATATACCATGCTATATTTTGCTTTTTCACTTAATAATACAGTTTGTAGTTATTTCTGTATCAGGGCTTATTTCTCCTTCTCTTATTTACAGTTGCATAGTATTCCATTGTATGCTTGTACCTAAATTTACCACAATTCTTTTAAACCAGACCCTAATGATTGGTATTTGGCTTCATCCCAATGTTTTGCTCTTGATAAAAAAGTGGTTAATATTGTGCATATATAATTTTATGTGTGCAAACATAGCTTTAGTTCAGACTAATATTCAAAATGTTTATTAATTTGTAGGCCATACTGGTGTTTATTGTCAGCTCTGCATGGCAGTTAAATTCTTAGAAATAGAATTACTCACTCAGTTCCACATACTTTTTAAAAGGAAAAAAAAAAAAAGGTACAACTTTGTATTTCTACTCTCACAGGCAACTTTCTGAGCTCATTGGGTCTCATTCCCTGCAACTCCTGTTTGATCTCTGCTACTTTGGGCAGCCTTGTGCATGTTTTGGAGTTTGTGGACTTTATCCGTCTCCTCGTTTTACGGATATATTTATTATATCATTCCTCCATAGAACTGAATATTATGATTTAAACGTTTTATAAACTTTATATGTGGAAAAATGGTATCTGCTGTTGATTCCATTTGCATAAATAGTGAGGTGTATCTTACATTTAATAACTATTTTCTACATCATATTCAGCAAATTAGCTAGTTCTATCTTTTGTTCATGTTTCTACTGAAGTATGAGTATTTCCCTTTCTGTTTTCCAACATAATTCTCTATATAAAGGTTATTTGTGATCTTTTTTATCTCTCTTTTAATTTTTATTTGCAAATGTTTCAAAGATATTTTTACTTACAACACCTCTATTTTTTTTTTTTTGGCAGAAATAACAGATTCAAAGAAACAAGAAGTAGATTCATTTATTCATTCGAAATGTATCAAATGCCTGCATATGCCAAGTATTTTTCTAGGCACTGATGACACAGAGGGGATTAAGTTCCAGTCCTCATTGCACCTGTATTTCAAGTGGGAAAGAAATACAGAAGGGAAGGGGCTAGACACTGATAGGTGAAACAGGGTTTGTTTTGTCCATTTATTGATTAGAGACAACCTTGAAGCTAAAGAGAGTTACCAAATACAAACAGCTGTTTCTATGACCAAAGTTATTCTTTTGATCAGAAAGAAATGTTTTAGTACATTTTTAGTCATTAGACATATTTCATCTTGGTTAAATTTTTTGAAATTATTCTGCCTTAATTCTATTTTACCTTTTATAAATGGTTTGACGAAAAAGCTTTCAGAAAACTTTTTCAGTGCTCTCCTAAAATACCAAAAAGCAACCATATTTATCCTTAACTTTCAACCTTGATTCAAGAGATAAAAGAAAACACTTGATAAGGACAAAAATAAATATAGAGATGTGGTGAGAAAATCAAAGTAGTTCACAAGTAACTGAAAAACATATACAGGAACTATTATCAGAAGTGGAAGTAAAATTGACCACAAATCTTACAGAGACAATAAAATACACAACTAACTCCTAGCATGTGTTGCTGCTTTAACATCCTGCATAGGCCAGAGGATTTCTGCTCTTCCAAAGAAATGCTTGCCCCCCTCCCCAGCTACAGAAAGCTGCAGGGATACGACAGTGCTACGGAGTCTGCTGCATAGCTTTCCTAACATCTTCTCAACAGAAATCAGGTCTCAGTGGGATCTGGGCCCATTTTCTGTTGCAAAGACATACAAGGCGCTGGGTAAGAGCTTCAGTTTCAGAAACAGTTGAATTAGAATCAAATCCCTTAGTGACCATTTATTAAGCAAGTCACTCAGTTTCCTCTTATTAAAAACAAAGGTAGAAGAGTACCTATTTCAGACAGTTATCATGATGATTCTGTAAGCAAATCCACACAAAACACTTGGACTAGGACCTTGTGCAGAGTAGGTACTCTATTATTATCTACGATTCTCACTAATATCATGATATCAGTGTTTTGCGGATATATTTCATGTAACAAATGTAAGGTATAATTGGTCTGACCACTGCCTGAAAATCTGTAAAATACTTCATTGATTATCATTTTTTTATTTTTGTTTTTACCATTTAACCCATTTTAGTGGATAATCTGGTGGCATTTAGTACATGTGCAATGGTGTGCATTATGCAACCATCCTCACTACGTAGTTCTAGGATATTTTCATCACCCTAGAAGGACATCCCGTACCCATTAAGCAGTCACTCAACATTTTCCCCTCTCTCCCTAGCTCCTGGCAACCACTAATTTGCTTTCTGTCTCTATGGATTTCCCTATTCTGAGTATTTCATATGAATGGAATCATACAATGGCTTTTTGTGCCTGGCTTCTTTCACTTAGCATATATTTTCAAAGTTCACTCATCTTGTTGTAGCATGTATCAGTATTTTATTCCTTCTTACGGCTGAATGCTATTCTATTATATAGATGTAAGGCATCCTGTTTATCCATTCTTCAATTGATGGATATTGAGTTATTTCTACCTTTTGATGATTGTGAAGAGTGCTACTATGAATACCTGTGTACAATTTTTTGTATTCGTTTTCGATTATTTTGGGTATGAGTGGAATTGCTGGGTCTTAGAGGAATTCTATATTTAACTTACTGAGGATCACCAAACTATGCCCACAGTGGTTAGAACACCACATTCTCACTAGCAATATATGAGGATTCCATTTTCTCCACTTCCTCATCAACAATATTATTTTCCCTCTTTCAAATTTACTATAGCCATCCTCATAAATGTGAAGAGGTATCTCATTATGGTTTCATTTTCATTTCTGTAATGACTAATGGTTAGACATCTTTTCATATGCTTGTTGGCCATTTGCGTATCCTCTTCAGAGAAATGTCTATTCAAGCACTGTATATCCAATTTTTAATGGGGTTCTTTCTCTAGTTGTTGTTGAGTTGTAAGAGTTCTTTATACATTCTGGATAGTAGACACTTCCAGATATATAACATATAAATATTCTCTCCCATTCTGTGGGCTGTTTTTTCACTTTCTTGATGACATTCTTTGAGGTATAAAAGTTTTTAGTTTTGATGATGTCTAATTTATTTATTTTTTCTTTTATTGCTTCTGCTTTTTGTATCATAGCTATGAATCCATTGTAGAATGCATGGTCATGAAGATTTGTCCTTATGTTTTTTGTAGTTTTAGCTTTATATTTATGACTTTGATCCATTTTGAGTTAATCTTTGTATGTGGTATGAGATAAGGGTCCAATGTCACCCTTTTGCATGTGGATATACAGTTGTCTCAGTACCATATGTTGAAGAAAATGTTCTTTCCCCATTCAATGGTCTTGGTTGGAAATGGCCATTTTTGAACAATGGGCAATGGACTCTTCATGAAAAATCAATTGACCATGGATGTATGGGCTTATTTCTGGGCTCTTGATTTTATGATCGATACACCTATCCTTATGCCTTATGACATTACCTCTCTGTTTTGACTACTGTAGCTTTGCAGTGAGTTCTGAAATTAGGAAAAGAAAGCCCTCCAACTCTGGTCTTCTTTTCTAAGATTGTTTGGTTATTTGGAGTCAAATCACTTTATTTTTAAAAAAGTAATTATTAACAAATAATAGAATTGGATTTTAGGTGAAGACATAACAAGACCCTGTAGCTAGTAACTTAGTGTGAATTTTAATATAAAATAATTTCTCAGTCTCATCTGGATATTTAAAAAAGGCTGTGTTTTCAGAGTTTTAAGCAATTTTTAAGAGGGTGTGCCAAAATAAAAGAAATCGAAGGACAAGGCAGATTAAAGATATTAATAACAATAATAATTAGTAGTAGTATTTAAAATCAGTAATATTAGATTGTTTTTGAAAGCACTTGCACATACATTACCAGATATTTTTACACAAAAGTTCTATGACATAGTCAGAGTAAGCGTGAGTATTCTCAGTGTGCAAATGGAGAAACTAAGGCCCTGAGAGTTTAAGCAATGAGCTCAAGTTTGCACAGCAAATAATGCTAGAACCAAAACCCAATACCAAGTCCTCTGATTCCCAATTCAGTTACTTCAGCTTGGCAAGTTAACATCAGCATTGGATAAACTTGGCCTTATTTTAAATTTTACTTAAGTTTGAGGGGGGGGAGTCTATCTTATAAGTAATAAGAGCTTTTATAATTGCTTCTGCAAATCACTTGCTTATTCCACGTTCTTACAGAAATAAAAGTAAGATCAGATGCCAAAGATTTTAGCTCTCCTGAGAGTTATTTGTAGTGTAGATTTAACTTCTTTGGGTTGATTCCTTTTATACTCTAAGCTATGCTATGATTCTTCTCCACATACCATTACATACTCAATTTCTTATTCCTCTCCTTCACATAAAGTTTTTTCTTTGACATTTAAATTAATACTAACTAGAAAATGTTCTCATTACTCAGTTAAGCAACGCAGATTTTTCTGCACATTTTGTGATGAAAAACCCATGCAAACCAAAAAGTGCTTGAGGGAAGTGGCCTAAGCCACCTCTTTTGCATCCATCCACTAGTCCCATTAAAGTATTGCAGGAATATTATAAAGAATTAGAGGATGCAGTTTGGAGAAGTATTATACTTATTGCCCTTTGGAGAACTTATTTAATGCTACGGAAAGATAAACATTGTGCATTTTGTAGGTCAACAGGATGTGTCTAAAATTCTAAAGACAAGCGCAAGAAGGACCACTCATCCTATGTTCTTTCAAAGCGTGAATTAAATGGTCTAGTTATAAATATGCAGCAGAGAGAAAAAAAATGTACTCACTTTCATAAGAAAGTAGACATAAAAGTTTCCCATGAAAGCTTGAGCCATTGTGGTATAATACCAACCGAAATTCGATTTCAATTATTCTCAAGTGCAGCTATGCTGTGTCTTTTATTCTCCTATTTGGTGAAATGACAGTCTTGGTAATTGAATATTAATTTTCACCAAAAAAGCATTCCAAACTCTCCTTCAAAGAGGGAATTAAGCTTATTAATTCATTCCTTAACAAGAGGACAAAGTGCATGACTTGCTATATTAGGAACAAGAACTCCTAGGGGCCAAGAAGATTTAATCAAGGATTGAAGGGGAAGAAAAAGCGAATGAGCCAGAAGGCAGAAGAATGTGAGGAGGTCACCCAACTTTTCAGGAGAGAGAGGGGAGGAAAAAAAAAAAAAAATCCTTCCCAGAACTCAGCCAAAGTGAAGCAAGACAATCAGAAGTATAAATTCCTGCTGAGATTCAGGCAAAAACACTGGCTTTCCCTTATAATGCCATTTTAATTTCTGGTAAAATTCCAAAGCAAAGGTTTATATTTCATGATAGTGTCAACTTTGCATAAGACTACTTGTGCTACTCATGACTTACACGGCCTTAGGGACACTATTGATTTTTTTCCCCTCATAAATCTGAAAATGCTCTCTGCCTTCCCAGTAGACCCCTAATATTTATTGGTGTCTATCCTAAAACAACAGTTCAAGGTTGGAGCTATGAAAACTTTGAGGCTCTAATTTACCATAAAGAAAGTCTACTAAAGATTACAGATAATACATAGCACTCAAAGTTTGCCCCAAAAATATTAGAAACCTCTCTGTCTAAACACACACACTTTTTTTTCCTAATAAATGTTACTACATAAGAAAGTTACAAAGTGACACATGACACATTCCCCTCCAACAGGTCTATAGAGTGGCATGCCTATTTGACTTATAAATATTCCCTTTCTGTTACTTTACACTCTTAAAAATTATTAAAGACCTCAGAGTTTTGGTTTCTGTGTGTTATATCTACGTGTGTGTGTGTGTGTGTGTGTGTGTGTGTGTGTGTGTGTGTATACCATATATATTTCCCAAATTTATATATATTTACCATATTATAAATTAACTGAAAAATTTAAAATATATTTAATTGATTTGATTTAAAAATAATTAATCTACTGCACATTAATACAGATAGCATGGGCATTATGAAAAATAACCATATTTTCAAAACCAAAATATCTAATAGAAAATGGCATTGTTTTAAATTTCTCCAAATATTTTTAATGTCTGGTTTAAGAAAAAGACAGGTGGATTCTCATTTCTGCTTCTTCATTCAGTATAAAATATCATCTGTCATGTAGTCTCTGGCAAATACTACACAGGAGAAAATGACAATGAAAAAAAGGCAAATAATGCTTTAGTATGATCATGAAAATCGTGTTGACATCATAGACACTCTGAAAAGGCTTGGGGACCCCCCAGAGATCCCAGCATCACAGTTTAAGACAACTGCTTTAGAATATCAGAAAATCATACAGGGATTGAAGCCACATACAGATAACCATTAACAGACTCCTAGCAGATAGCCCTGGCAGTATCCTGTTCAGGTTTCCACATCTATTTCTTCTGAATAAATTTCTAATCAGTTACAGTTCTTCCTTCTTTTGAGCTCATTTAAGCAGAGATACAGCGTCAGCCCCACATGGGACATCAGAAATGTTGACAGATTTTCTAAGAGATAGGAAATGTCTGAAAAGTAGATTTAGGGACATAAGTTATTTTTCATTAGAATTAATTATCTCTACAATAACAGCAAATCCGAATGTGTTACATAATCCCACATTACCAGGGCCTCAATGACCTCAGGACAGCCATGTTGCCCCTCGGGGAGGTCAAAAAAGATCTCATATCTTTAAAGTTTTCAATATTTTCAATGATATTTTAGTATTGTTAAGTTTATGACAGCTTCGATTACCGGAGGTGGTCACAGACCAGTTTCATATTACTCTTGTTGGATTCAAGTAAGACCTACAAGGTGATGAACAGACAGTAGTTCCTGAAATTACAGAAGACACTGCTTTTGATGCACAATTAATGTGTGTGGGGCTTTGTAACTGGTTTGGGAGATTTACACCTAACTATTTTAGTGCTTATCCTAGGAAATATAATATGCCTACTTAGTTTAACAATGTTTTAAGGTAATCTAAATTTTCATGCTGAATAATAAAAATACCTTTAAAAAAACATATTAATTCAGATTGACTCTCCTTAGCTTACATGCAATTTTTGTCCAGCATTTGTTTTATCAATCTCTGAACCCTACAAATAGATGGTATTATTGATTTATAGGATCAGTATTTTGTTAATATTTACTAATCTATTTTCTCATCATTTCTTCTTATACCTTGGGCTTCCCTTCTAGGACTGTCTTTCTTTTTGAAGTATATCATGCAGCAATCCCTTCAGTCCAGATCTCCTGTGACAAATTCTCCTGGCTCTAATACTTTTATTTAGCTCTCATTCTTGGTAAACGATTTCACTGGGCTTATAAATCTAGTTTGATGTTATTCACAGCCCTCTAAACTTTAATGTTTTCTGTCTTTCTTTGATGCTATGAGAGAGACTTATCAGTCTAATAGTTGTTGTTCATGTAGGAACCTTGTCCTTTCTCTGTGGCTGCTCTCAGAATTTTATTCTTGTCTTTAGAGTTCTACAAATGGGCTTCAACATATCTTTTTTTTTTTAGATTTATTTATTTGTCAGAGAGAAAGGGGAGGGAGAGAGGATGCACAAGCTGGGGGAGCAGCAGGCAGAGGGAGAAGCAGGCTCCCCCACTGAGCAAGGAGTCTGATACAAGGCTCCATCCCAGTATCCCATGATTATGGGATCATGACCTGAGCCAAAGGTAGATACTTAACTGACTGAGTCACCCAGACCTCCCAGCTTCAGTGTATCTTAAGCATGGGTTTTCTTTCTATTTATCCTCCTTGGGATGTGTTGGTCCTCCTGAATTTAAGGATATATGCTCTTCATCGATTCTGGAAAATTCTCAGCACTGTATTTTTAACTATCCGTGTCCTCCATTTTTCCTATTTTCTCCTTCTGGAAATCCAGTTAGATATATGTTAGACCTGTTCACCATATCCTCCACATCTCTTTATCTCTTTTCTATTTTCCTCTTCTTGCTTCAATTCTTTAGATCTTCCAGTTTGTGCTTAATTGTTCAGCTCGTGTAGTGATTTCTAAATTTATTTTTTTTTTCTTTCCTTTTAATTCCAGTACAGTTGACAGTGTTAAATGAACTTTAGGTGTACAATATGGTGATTCAACAATTCTGTCTACTACTCGGTGCTCATCAAGATAAGTGTACTCTTAAGCTCCTTCACCTGTTTCACTCATCCCCCACATCCACCTCCCCTGTGGCAACCACCTGTTCTCTATAGTTTAGGGTCTGTTTTTTTGGTTTGTCTCTTTGTTTTCCTTTGTTCATTTGTTTTGTTTAATTTCGCATATGAGGGAAATCATATGGTATTTGTCTTTTTCTGACTGACTTACTTCACTTAATAGTATGCTCTCTGGCTCCATCCATGTTGTTTCAAATGGCAAGATTTCATTCTTTTTTATGGCTAAACTGATTTTAATTGCTAAAATTTTATTTGTTCTTTTAAAATGCTGTTTTATCATTTGTGATAGTCTTTCATCCCTTAGTTACAATTTAATTCTCTTTTAGTTTAGTAAATATAATATGCATACTCATTTACATTCCTACCTGAGGATTCTATGTTTTTGATTCTATCTATGATTCTATATCTATCTATCTATCTATCTATCTATCTATCTATCTATCTATCCTATCTATTATGATTCTATGTTGCTTTTGTTGATCCTAGACCATGATGGTTTCCTTGTGTGTTTAGTGATTGCGCATACTGAACTCGTGGCCGTTTTAACTTTATCCATCAAATTATTTAGAATTTGTATTGAGAGTGTGTACCTCTAATGAAGATTTTCATTTGCTTCTATATCAAGAGTAAATATTTAGCTCAGAAGTTTTCAGGCAAAGAAGTAGTATAAATGCATGCTGCCAATCCATAAGATGGTCAGCTCATGGTTACAAATACTCCCCCATTTGTCCCCCATTTGCACAGGCCCTGGGTCCTGGGCCTTGGTTCTTCCCCCTGACAGAGGTCAGAAATTATCCCGGGGATCCAGAGAGCACAGGAGAGCAGCAGATTCCTGTTCTCACGCAGTCCTTTGACCTTGGAGGATGTCTTCATTTTCAAGTCAGCACAACCATATATTTTAAATGGTTATTAAACATGCTGGATAAAATATTTTAAGTACTTTTAATGAGTGATATTTTTAGGATATATAGTCAGTCATATCCTCAGAAATAGATGTTCCTTGGCTTAAAGTATATCTGGTAACGTGCTTATCTGGAAAATCTACTGCTAAGGCATGTATCTTCATTTTATTTTATAATATTCAGTGATAGTCATATCATTTGCTAAAACATAATGGTTCAAATTCAGAGTTTTTTAACTTATCACTATTTTTTCTATCATTTATTTTAAACTATATGAAAGCTAGAACAACTGCATGGTACTAAACCCGATTAAATGTTGTTTTCCATTTTTGTTAAAAAAAAAATCCTAAGACTCAAAATAAATATAACTTCACAAAATTGAAATTTTTGTACTGGCCAGACTCTTTTCAGAACTTAGCATCAACTTCTAAACAATTCTGAAAATATCTGGAACTCACCTCTGGTTCCTACTGACACAGACATTAACAGTGAAACAGTTTCTCATGTTCTGTAAGGTTTTCCAATGGAATCTGGATGTAGCCATCAGACAAAACAGACATTAAAGAGAGGGTTGGGTATTCAACCTTTAACCTTTAGCTATTACATATGCCATATGAAATTACATAGTTCAGAACTAATATCAGAAAAATAAAGAAAATAATAATTCAAATAGGAGGCACTTAAGCCAGCTTATTTTTAAAGTACTTTCCAAAAAATAATATTTAAGTTATAAGGACCTTGGCTTAATTCATTTGCTCACAGTTCTACTCATAAACTAACACTAAAAAATATAAATTGCTACATCTGTAAGTGATTAGAATTATAGGAATTTGCCACAAGTAACAACAAAAACTAACCAAACAGACATATAAATCTGGTACTAACTTTTGGGGATGTAGGAACTTGACATTTTAAATAAGAAAAGAAATACCAGGTCATAATTTCATCTGTGGCTCTACTTTAACATAGATATAAGTGGAAACAGAATTTTGGGGCCAGTAATTTAAGCATCTCCTATTTTTGAAATTCATGGGCTATGAAAGGATTGCAGAAGAGCCTTTAAATCCCCTCCGCTAGGATTTAAATAGTCACCAATATGAAGTAGCATGGGGGAAGTAATCGTAGTATCTTAGGGCTTAATGGAACTGGAGAGTCCTTCCATATGGGGCAGGAGCTACTAAAAGCAGCCCTTTCCCCATAAGGTGAGATATCAGTATCCTTTATTATAAAAGTGACCTCCTTACAGATCTACCTGGTATCAAAAATCTTCCTGTGGTCAAGTGACATAACATATTTGAAATTACTCTCAAAATTATGATTAGTCATTCGGTACAGTGAGAAGGTAATAGCAAAAGAAACTAAGAGAGGAAGTTGATAAATTATATTTGGGGAGTGATACAGTAATAGTATCTTTCTAAGGCACATAGAAAAAGGAATGTTTCTCCGAGAAGAATTGGGTCCACACAACTTCCTCTCAAAAGCACAAAAAAACTGGCTGGCACACCCTTCTGAACTAGACTTTTTAGCGGAAAATTATTGGTAGGAGTATCTCTTGATATTCTGCATATTTCTAAACCTAATGATAAAGCATAAGAATTCACAAAAGGGAAAATCACATTGTTAGCATATTGTGTATTAGAACACATGAAAAACTAGTCACTTGCAACCTTACGAAAGAGATTTAAGGAAAAGATACTCCAATTTTTTAAATTAAAAATAAGACTATTGGTGGTGAGGTTTCTTTTTTTAATCTCTAGTAAAATGATTAGCAAGGTGGGGGTGCCTGGGTGGCTCAGTCGTAAAGCGTCTGCCTTCGGCTCAGGGCGTGATCCCAGAGTCCTGGGATGGAGCCCCACATCAGGCTCCTCCGCTGGGAGCCTGCTTCTTCCTCTCCCACTCCCCTGCTGTGTTCCCTCTCTCGCTGGCTGTCTCTCTGTCAAATAAATAAATAAAATCTTAAAAAAAAAAATGATTAGTAAGGTGAATTTATGGAAAAAGTACCAAACAAGTCATATGTGTGATTTGTCCAAGCGATTCAGTGATAAGATCAGACCCCATCACTGCTACGTAAGCCCTGTAACACAGTGATTGGAGGAGAATGGAGTCCGGAGGCAAAATGCCTGGCTTTGAATCCCTGCTTTGCCACTTACGAGATGTAAACCACACAGTTACTTAATCTCTGTGACTCAGTGGGTAAAATGGGGATAATAATACTACCTAAATTATAGTATTGTTTTAAGGATTAAGTTAGCACATTTTACAAAGTGCCTTTGGCAGTGTCTGGCGCACAGTGAGCTCGAGTAAGCATTTTACCATTTCCATTACGGCAGAGAGAAAAGGAAACCAGATCAAATGCTAACAAACTTGAGTCTTGGTCTCAATATTGTCCTGGCTCAGGTAAGAAGCTTAAAAGCAATTCAGTTTCACCTAGGGTGACACTCCTCACTTTACTCGCTACCCTCCCAGGAGTCAGGATCAAGTGATTTCATGTGTACGAGGTACATCGAAAAGAATGAGGTGTGACCTTTTAGTCCTCTGGAAGAAAAGCACTTAGGGGTGCCTGGGTGGCACAGCGGTTAGGCGTCTGCCTTTGGCTCACGGCGTTATGGGATCGAGCCCCACATCAGGCTCCTCCACTATGAGCCTGCTTCCTCCTCTCCCACTCCCCCTGCTTGTGTTCCCTCTCTCGCTGGCTGTCTCTCTCTCTGTCGAATAAATAAATAAAATCTTAAAAAAAAAAAAAGAAAGAAAAAGAAAAGCACTTAATTTCAAGGTACTGTACCATATGAATTCTTATTCTTATATTCCAAAATACATCAAACACTGAAGTCATACACACTTATCTTCATATTTAATGGTATTTTTGGCAATGAAGAACATGCCTTAAAACTCAATGCCACTCTAGGTCAATAATATAAGGAGAATTACATACCCATGTATTAATACGCTTCGACTAGTTTGTCATATCTTTAGGTATGACCAGTAATGAAGAATTTTGAATTCTCTCCTGTTTTAATAATTTAATGTTATCAATTGGAATATCTTTTGTTCTTATTATATTTCAATGAAGAAAGGTAAAATGATTAGGGCCAATCATAAGGAACATAACAGTAACAGCTAACCATACTGACTATTAGTGTGCACCCAGATCTGCTCAGCACTTGTTCTAGTACCAGCTGTGGTGTCTTACCGGGAGCATCTGCATCCCCTCTGCGGGCTTTCCCTTGGGGGCAGACCAAAAGTGTCATGAGGAAATACCTCAGGAAGCAGATCTCAGCTAAGGACAGTTGTGAGCAGAGGATAAATATTCCTCATCCCTGGGGTCAGGCAACTCTGAGGAATATGCATACTGTTCCCCAGCGGTCAGGAGCAGGACTGAGCTCCAGTTTCCCCAATGGTAACCTTCTTGATAATGCATTCCTCACCGGCTTCCTCCCCTCACCTGTCTCACTTTCCACTTCCTTACCAGCACTTCCTGGGATCACCTTTGAATCTGCTTGTCTCAGTATTCTGAAGAAACCCAGATAAGAAACTAACATTTATAGTGAAGTTACTATGTACAAGCACCCTAAGGACTTTATATGCTGGTTTTCCTCCTCGGTGCACCTGCCTTTCCAGTGTCCTCTGCAGACCTCTCTTCTGCCTGACCCCTAAACGTTGGTACAGCATGGGACTCATCTGGGATGTCCTCTCTTTTTCATTTCCATTCTCTGTCTAAATGGTGTTACCCACCCACAGTGTTTACATATCAATGACTCTAAAATTTCTGTCTTCAGCACTGACTGGTCCCTTAGACTCCAGATTCGTATCTTCAGGTGCTGTTTAACATTCTCACCTAAATGTTAATAAGGCCAAAACAGAACTCCTGATATCTCGTCCAAAACCTGCTTCTCCTCCATCCTGTCCAACTCAGGAAATGGTGTCACCACCCATCAGTTGCTCAAGTTAAGAACCTAGGATTTAGGACATCTGGGTGGCTCAGTCGGTTAAGCATCTGCCTTTGGTTCAGGTCATGATCTCGGGGCCCTGGGATTGAGTCCTGTGTCAGGCTCTCTGCTGAGCAGGGAGTTTGCTTCATCCATTCTCTCTGCCACTCCCCCTACTTGTGCTCACTCTCTCCCCCACCATTCTCTGTCAAATAAATACATAAAATCTTAAAAAAAAAAAAAAAGAACATAGGATCTGTTCTTGATTCTTCCCATCCTTTCATTCCCTGCATCTAATCCATTAGCACGTTGTACCAACTTCACCTTGGAAACACTGTAAACTACCCATTTGTCCCCACATCTAGAACTACCACCTCATCTAAGCATATTTCTCTGGGCAATCGCAGTGGAATCCCACAAGTCTTCCTTCTATGTGTCATTGTCCACAGACTACCTCAAAAAAACATTTTTAAAAAATATGAAGTAAGCCACGGTGTTCCCTTCACTATACCTTTCAATGTCTTCCTTAATACTTACAAATAAAACCCAAACTCCTTGTCCTGGCTTACAAGGCTCCACAATTTCTTTTTCTTTTTTTTTCTTTTTTTTTAAGATTTTTTATTTATTTAATGTGACAGAGAGACAGCCAGTGAGAGAGGGAACACAGCAGGGGAGTGGGAGAGGAAGAAGCAGGCCCCCAGCAGAGGAAGGCTCCACAATTTTTAATCCTTTCCTTCTCCTTTGCCTTCTCCTTAAATCATATGCTCATGTCTCACTGGCTTTTTTTCTGTTTCTTGAACATAGCAAATTCATTCTTGCCCCAGCGCTTTTACCCTATCTGCTTCTTTTGCCTTGAGTGTTCTTTTCTGAGATCTTTGTATGGTTACCTCCTTCTTATTCAAGTCTCAGCTTAAATATATTCTCTTTATAAAGAACTTTAAAAACTATCTAACCCAATATAGTACCCGGTCGCTATTTTATCGCAGTAGCTACCACTGCTTTTTAAATGCTTATTATCTTTTATATAGTTTATCTTCCTCTGAGAAGTCAATAGGATTTTTGTCTTATGGGGCATCCCTAGCATCTAGAACATAAACTGAATATGGCAGGCCTGTAATAAATTTTGTTGAGTGAAATAAATGGCAGGAACTATCATCATCCCCATTTTGAAGGTGGTGAAACTGAGACTTCAGGTAGTCATACGACCCGCTCAGGCCAACAGAGGCAGAGATTGTTACATAAATCAAATAAGCCTAACCCAGAGCTTATACTTTTAACCATTATACCAAATTTCCTCTATATCTGGAGGGTGGGGCTGGGTAAGGAAATATGAATTTGAAAACAAAAACAAAAAACCTTAGTCCAAGAATTTAGTGCATCCATTTTTACAGAGTGCCTGTTTTTAAAAGACTCAGCATGTTTGAATTATTCTGAGACTTATAAAACAGCCGTAGCTCTTAAGAGATAATCTTAATCTTTATGCTATGTGGGTATACTAGGAAGGAAGGAAAGGAAAGCTATCTTAGTTCTCATCCTCTCCACAAGTCTACTAAGAGATATCCAACAGTTTAAACAACAGGATACAATTTCAGACCATTTCTCACAGGAAAACTAAAAGACTCCAGGTTATAATACAACATAATTCATTTTACATGGAAACCATTAGAAGAACAGTCATGTTCAGTAATACTTCCTTTATGAGAATGAAACTGCACTTAACACATATGTATATAATTTGGAATCAGAATCAGAATGGTCTACACACCAAGGGATAGGAATAGATATATATATATTGTGCGAAAAGCTGAATAACATCAAAATAGAAATACTCATAAAAATGTATATGAAGAAACTCAGCTAAAATTACCCAGTGGACAAGAAACATTTAAAGCAAAGTCTTCTAAAATTATTTCGATATGTATTTATAATGAGATTCTGGCACGTTGGATAACAAATTCCGTCCAAGCCTTCTAAGAAACAATATATTTAATCACCTTAAAGGAGAAATTTGAAGAATAAAGAAATATCAAATCTTCACCAGGAGGAAGTAAACATATTTTTATAATTCTTGTAATAATAATATCAAAAGGAATATTAGCTTTCATGCTAGATTCCAAAAACAGTGACTTGCAACAGCACAAAACCACATTGTTTAGTCAATGTTTTATCTCTTCTGCCCTCTTTCCTAGCCCCTTAATTTCCAGTGAATAGGGTTGCAAAACATCATAATCAAATCAAACACACACACACACACACACACACACACACACACACACACACACATACAGAGTGAATATATATCACAGTCTTTTGTGGTTCCATACAATTCCAGGATTGTTTGTTCTAGTTCTGTGAAAAATGCTGTCGGTATTTTGATAGGGACTGCATTAAATCCATAGACTGCATTGGGTAGTATAGATATTTTAACAATATTTGTTCTTCTAGTCCATGAGCATGGAATATCTTTCCTTTTGTTCGTGTTGTCTTCAATTTCTTTCATCAGCATTTTATAGTTTTCAGAATACAGTTCTTTCTTTCATCCCCTTGATAAAGTTTATTCCTAGCTATTTTATTATTTTCGGTACAGTTGTAAATGAGATTGTTTTCTTAATTTCCTTTTCTGCTGCTTCATAATTAGTAATGCATAAAACTATTGAATCACTATGTTGTACATTTGAAACTAATATAACACTGTATATTAACTATACTGGAATTAATACACACACACACACACACACACACACACACACACACACACGAGAACAAATTTAATGTTATGTAAGCCATGCTCCTGGAGAAGAAACCAAGGCCCAGCTAATGAGTGCCAGGACAGACATCACAACCCAGAACCTCTGATTCTCAGTTCAGCAGTCTTTCCTTCTTATCACAGTCACCACACAAAGAAGGTAGCACACAAGTACATATTCTTTGTGCCATTTGCCTTATTCTACCTTGCTTTGGATGTCCATGGCAATAGGGATGTCAAAAAAATTTGAGTTTAAGCCACTTAAAAAAGTATGAAATGCTGAGAATTAAAAGGAAGGTGCTTGGGTTATGATTTTAACCTACAAGGTGGTCATATAAAGCAACACTCCCACCAACTATCACTGGTGGCCACTGTCAGAGACCAAAGTCAGACTAATATAAGCTGACAAGTCATTTTCTATTATCTCAGGTTATTTGTATCATTTGATCTGATATAAAATACCTGTCTTTCCTCTGCAGATCATAGAGTCAGATATTATCACTCAAAGAGATGGTTATGCAGAAAGTGCTAGTCAGAGGGACAGAAAAGATGTTGGCATCAGCAAACTAACTTGACTCAGATGCATGAGGATCACGCGCTCGACAGTCTGACTGACAGGAACACCGGGAAGAATGACAAAGGAGGTGAGCAGGAATAATGTTTTCCTATGTGTAATTTCTGCATGGTCAACTCACATACCTGTCAAGAAATTATATATCATTTATATACTGAAGCTATTTCTATCATCACCTTTGCTTTAAGGAAATATGAGAGTTTAGGTTAAAGATTATATGCATATAATACACAACTTCATTTCCAGTTTACTCATAAGCTTGTTATATAATTTTTGGTATTTTTAAAAGAATTTTATTGATTTTGATGTTTCACTAGCTTTCAGAACCAATATGTCTTCCTAAATGGCAACTGGGTTCTACCTGAGCTGATAAGAAAATGTAAGATTGATGAGAAAACAAAGGGGTTGATATCAGCTGCACCAGATGTATTTCGATAAAAGAGCAAATAAAAAACTGATTGTCCAACAAACATCCACTGAATGCCTACTGTGTGAAAAGCACGGAAGTTCCAGGGATAAAACACTACCCACAAGTTTTACAATCTGCCTATGATGATTAACCTTAACATAGGGGAAGAGATAAAGGCCTTAAGTGAATTATTATAGACAATGCTTTAAGTACTGAGGAAGAAGCAGTTAATTTTAATCAGAGGAGAAAGCAAGGGAAACTTCATAGAAGAGATGACATCTATTTTGAGACTAAAGGACAAAGGAGAGTTTGAAGAGGTGTGGGCGGGGAAACAGAGAAAGTCAAATGTGGTGAGTGCCTTTGTGCCACATGCTATGCTAGAAAACTAATCTAGATGATTCCAATTAATCCACCAATAATACTACTGTCACAGACTCCATTATTGCTCCCAATTATTCACCCTCATCCTTTTATCCTTTTTCCCTATCCATTTCCTTCCATTAGGGGTGGATTTTATTTCCCTACCCAGTGATGTGACATCCACAGGGCAAAATGGTGCAAAGACTTGAATCGTACTTGCACAGTTGGACAATTGGACTTTTTACCATCCCCATGAGAAAAACAATCCTTGCATCTCACTGATCCCCTAAAGTAAGGGAGACCCGTAGAGAAATCCTACACTGACCTCAGCACCTGGAAGTGAGACCAGCTAATCCATAGACGCATGAGAAGTAAACATTTATTTTATGCCATGGAGTTTTTGTGGTTGTTGGCTACATTACCGTGACAACAGCTAATTGATATACCTGTACAGAGTTAGGAGCTACGTCCCACAGGGGAGAACTTGTTTGCCCAAGGTTACCTACTTAGTAGGAGAAAGAGCCCAGTTTAGAATTCGGGTGTGTCACAGACCTAAATTTACATTCTTTATATCATAGTGACCCTTAATAAAAGGGGAGAATTAGACAGATTGATACTGCAAGGTTAGGGCAATAGAGGTAGGAAGAAAAAGCCGACTTTGGTTGAAATTGTCTAAGATGGTCATGGGGTTATCAGGAAGATAACTTTGGTCTAAATTTCGGAGAGTTTTGAACGTCAAGCTTAGAAATTTCAACACTTTAAGGACATGAAAAGCCATCAAAATATTTTGAATATGGAAGCAACCTACTATAAAGTAAGGCAATTCAGGAAGCTCCATTAAATCCATACATTTAGTGGGATCACTCACAGGCTTTTGCAGTAATCTAGGCAGTCAAACAATAGACACTAAATAATTATTTCTCATGTTTACACCAAGATTAATTGTGCTTGCCCCAAGAGACACTCCTTATAGAACCGAAAGATATACTTCTATTTTAAACACATCTAGATTGACCTAAATGTAAATATACTCCACGAGTTTTAACTTTCAATTTATTTCAGCATATCTTTCATCTAATATTTATCAATTCATTATGTGTGTATGCAGATGCATCAAGCAATTTGTAAATGTGGTTAAAAGAAGTTGCTTGGCAGCTGGGAAATGAATCAGTCTAAAAAAACATAAATCTACTGCCTTTAGGCTAAAACACTAACTAAAGGAGGAAATGACTATGATATGACAACTGTACCAACCAAAACAGCAAATTACTCATGATGAATGTTCAGCGTCTGTGTTGGCGAGAGACCTTCCCCAAACCAACTGTGCCAAGGGCTTACCAAGAGGAAATATGTATTTTTTAATTTACTTACTTCCTTTAACAAAAAGTAATTTACTCTATTTACTCAAAGCATAACTACATATGATATACTAACCGAATCGATTAGAATTACTGCAATTTAGTATAAAGATCAATTAGGTATATTTATAATAATATAAAGTTGGTGGTTTTTACTGAAGCCTAAGACTTACAAGTATCAAATTATTATACCCATTGTATACTCATCACTATATAGAAGAAAAAATATCAACAAAAGGATATGTGGGCAAAAGGGGGCTCTGAAATGGGATTTTCAAGTAGACAGAAGAGCTTATTTTTCTTTGGATATGTAATAAATATTCAGATTCAGACATAAAGTAACTATCTACTTTTTTAAAGTGTGAAACATATGAGAATTCTAGACAAGAGGCTATCATTTCCTCTTTATATTTTTTATTTAAAGAAAACAAAGACAAAAAGAATGAATAAATCTAGATAAAAGAAACCTGTGTTAGAGCTGAACTTCCTGTGGTGAGACTGTGTCCTTACAGAGAATTATATTACTTATTCTATCATTTTCTGGTAAAGTTTCCAAACAGTACAATTTTGTTTCTCGTAATGATTTCTTAGAAACTCAAGTATCGAGGATGACTGTTTCAGGCTTCTCTGATTATTTAAATTCCTAAACAAGGTTTCCCATCCAGGAAACCATGATTTGTGTTGAATGAGAAGCCAGATTCCATGAATTATAGGATCTGCAGCAACTTCCATCAGCCTCAAAGGCATAGACCAGTTGGATTTCTGGGAGCAAACTGTATGTGAGTGTTGGGGCTTCTGCACCACTGGATGAGGGGGAGGCTAAAAGGCATCTACTCACCGACCAGCTTCTCTCTCTGCCTCAGTCTTACAACACTGATGTCCGAACCACATATACTACAGTGTTTCTTCTAATACTGTGTCCTCATGTAATGTTGACATATTAATATATACACATATGTATAAATTCACATATATGTGTGTATATATGTGCATGCTTTTGTGTGTGCTTTTTTTTTTTTTTTGAAAGGCACTATTTTGGACTATGTATTTAGGGAGAATAATTACTCCTTCCTGCTTTGTCCATCACTCTACTTTCTCATCTGGCTCCAACTAGCTTCAGCTAAGTCCACAGTTAATTCCAGAGGTCAAAAGCCATGAAAGCACCTTTCTAATTCTCAGGCCCCTGGCTTTCTAGGAGCCCAGGCAAGTAACTGAAAATTGCCTCCCAATATCCCAGTGACTCAAGGGTCAGTTCTCCTACCTGTCTTCTATCTTTCCCCCACCTCCCCAAAGCCCTACTTCCTTATCCTCTTGATGGTCATCTTAAATCTTGAGGGAAATGAAAATTTAATCCTCTCTCTGCAAAAGGTTAGGCACTCCTCAGTTAATGAATAGCTATTCCTTAAGGGTGTTTGGAAATGTTCAACGAAAAACCACATGAAAGGTATTCAATACAGCAATCTGCTAATAACTTAGAGATTAGAAAATGAAAATAAAATATAGCATTTTATAAGGTTTTTAAGTGACTACTTTAAGACCTAATACTTCACTTTTTTAAAGGAAAGAAATATTTGAAGTTCATTAAGATTTACTCCACAACCCACATCCAGTTTCACCTCCATCCCCCCTCACCCCCACACACAAACAGCCCTTAAGAGAAGGGACAGACAGACCAAAAGATAGACACATTCTGAATAACTTGCTGATGACTGTGAAAGAAACAAACATATCAATTATGCAAAGAACTCTAACATTCCAAAACAAAACAGAACAAAAGCATAGTATAACTTCTTTCCTGTATTTCAAATTTTACAGTACTTTAATTTGTTTACAGTACTTTTATTAAAATAACTATTTTTATTCAGCATAGAAAGTAGAGCTTTCATAGGCAGGTTACTTTACATAAAATGAGGATTTCTAGAGTCGGTGCTTATAACAACACTCAACGTATCTTTTTGTTTTAAATTTTAAAAATAAATTACAGGTTTTCATTTCTTAAGGCTGTCAGTTGACACTCAAGATTAAACGTGGTTTTTAGGACATTTTGCAAATTTCTCTTCAGAAACCAGAAGTGAAAAGGCTTCACCTGCTTCTCTAAAACACAAAGCCAATTAATATGCCAGGCTCCTTTCCCCCCACCGAATACAATGGAGCACGTGCAGCAGAGCTAGGAAGCTGCTCCCGCCCATCGGCATATTATAATGCCTCCTGACAGCCTCACACATGGCCTCATCAACATCATACTGTTTCAATTACACATTTTTGTTACCCACTTCACATGTGAAGCCACCTTCACTTCTATCTCACCTCGAGCTGCTGTATTAAATTTAACTACATTTTTCCAACTATAGATGGATTTTCTGCAAGTCAGAAACTGAAAAAAATCACGAACATTGTATTGTTCCAGGCCACAAAAGAAAGAGGAAAAGGTGGGAGGGGAAAGAACCATGGTGGATTTTAAAGAAACAAATAATCCCTCTCCACAAAAGCCTGACCCTCTGAACCAATGGCAGAAAGAATTAAGAATCCACTGCAGCACAGAATGGGGTCCCTCTGCCAATGAAATGGAAATGGTCTTTTCAAGAAATGTTGGAGCCTGCTCACTCCCCTGTGATCAGCCTACCAGTTCTGCTCCACCTTGCAAGGGTAATGAAGCAAGGTCTTTGATTTTGTCAGCCAACTATTGAAAAAAAAAAAAAAAAGACAAAATAAAGGATGGGCCTGAAAAGATGAACTTTAATTTAGCAAACACCATAGAGACATGTCCCAAGACAACTGCCACCTCACGTAAAAAAACGTCTTCTGTTTAGATCATGAAGAGAAATTTCAACACAGTAAAGTAAAATCATTCCAAAAGAGTACGACCCTTATGATGCAGCTGTTTTTCTTTGGAAAAACTCTAAGCGCAGACTAAAGGAAAACTCCCTCATATCACCGCAGCAGAGTCCACCTTTCAGAAATAATTATAATTGCATGAATATGTAGTGTTCAGAGAGCTGAGTTATGAGAGTGAGTTTTCATAGCAACAGAGCAAGCTGGAAATCAGAATGTAACAGATTTCCTGGTGTTTGGATGATTTATGAAAGCTTCACATTACCTTCCTCTCAAATTGACATTTCATTCTGATTGGTTAAGTATCATTTTTCTGCTCTAGCAGCAAAAGGATCCTGAATAATACAGTTGCAGTTGGATTGTCTTTAAGTGAATTCCAAGTTTTGTGATTTCTGTGTTTTCTCACCCTCGGTTCATGTTTAACTTAAAAACGACAACAAAACTAGTTCCCTTTTGACTCACAGACCCTAAGCCTTATTTAAAATCTGTAAAAACTAGAAATCCTGCCTTGTTCTGGTTCTCCTAAGGCTCAGAAAGCTTGACAATGTCTGAGCAGATGGGACAACTGGAAAGAGGGCCACATTTTTTTCTCCAGAGGTTCTGGCCATTTCGGTGCAACTTTACATCCCAACAGGATGTCTGTTCACATCTAGGTTGGAAGGATGTGAGCAGATCAAAAAGCACAATTTTAGCCCTATTGCTAACATGATCAGTCTATAATTTGAGAATACAATTCTACCGGTGACTATATAACATTTCCTTTTTTAAAAAAATCAGTGCCAAAGGTATTTACAAATAATAACATTTCTAATAACTGAAGCCTTCAAATACAGAAATTTTCAAATCATCCTAGATTTTAATCAGAGTTTTGTCACATCCCCCCTCCACAAACACATTATGTATTTGGTAAGAGTTTACTATGGACAATCATATGCTAGATTCTGAACTTCAAAGGAAAGCAAAACCAAACTGTGGTCCCTGGGGGAAAACTGACAGTAATCAAATAATCAGATAAAGGTAGAAATTGCATATGTAATAAAAACAACAAAGGAGAGAGAGATACACAGGGCTATGAGATCCTTCCATGAAAAGATTTGACCCTAGTCAAGGAGGTCTTGAAAGAAGATTGGGTTGACCGGAAAAATAAGTAGGAGTTGACAAGACAGTGAGGGGAAAGAAGAGCATTTCAGAAGAGGGGATACCGTGTGTAAAGGACCTACAATGGGAGGGAACATGATGAACACTAAGAAGAGGATACTTTTTTTTTTTTTTTTTAATCCAACATGCCTAGAGGAAAAGAGTGAACAAGGTGGAAGGTAAGACCAGAGAGAGAGTGGAAAGGCACATCTTGAAGGCCATGTTTAAGGGTAGGACACAGAAATGATAATAATACCTTTATAGGCCATATTGAGAGTTTCTGCTGGGGGTGGCAAGCAACTGATGTACTACAAAGATGACTCTGGCCCTGGTGAGGTGACTACATGGGCAGATGAGCTGGGGGCTCATGGGCGCATGCAGCAGGTTGAGCAGCAAGGGTGGGAAGTATACACGGTGAGCTCAGGGTCCACCCCACTGCAGTAGAGCTATACGTGTGGCCTCCCTCTTGCAGACACTCCTCCCCTCTCCTCCACTGCCTGAATACTTTTCTTAAAGCACAACTCTGACTGTGTAATTTCCCTATTTCTGTCCCTTTGCCATACTTTCAGAGCAACACGTTCAGTCTATGCTGGCACTCAAGGGCTGATAACGTGACTTCGACCTACTTTTTAGCTCACATCTCTCCTTTCTATTTGTCCAAGTTCTTTTCTAGCCGAAATGGTTTACTTATCTCCTTGGTTTTATTTGTGCCCTTGGACCCACTTGGGATAACCTTTGTCTCCTGCTGCGTGGCCTCTCTTCACACTTGTGTTCTGGCCTGAATTAACCTCCTACCTTTGTCCTTACTTTCTAAATTCTGCCCATCCTTTCCCATCCAGATTAAATACCTTCCTTAAGAATTTCCAGACCACTACAGTCCAATACAGATCACTCAACTTCTTCCACACGCATTTCACGTCATCTGGAAATTAATCATGACTCGTTCTGCTATATCAAATTATTAATTGATAAGAGTATTGTCTTTAGCTTTTCATATGTATATGCTTTATCTCTTCATTTAGTTAATAAGGTGCTGGGGGCAAGAAACATGCCATGTATTTCTTTCTTTCTTAGGACCTGCACAATGCTTTGTATATCTGTAGGTTTTCAGTAGATAAGGATGGCTTAAAAGTTTGCTCTGAGATATGTTTTACCTTTACCTATGTCAGTAGGGAGGAGTTTTGGAGGTCTACACATACTCTAATCAGATGTGCAAAATTCACATGTGGCAAAAGTTCCAGAGTAAAACCAACCGTGACTCTCCAATAACAGTGGTTTCACCAATAAACAACAACAAAAAAAAGGTTTTGCGGTCACAAAAAATATGGATTAAAATCCTGGCTCAGCCACTTATAAGCGCTCTTTAACCAGTTCCTCATCTCTCTAAGATTCTGTCTTCATCTAAAAGATGGGGGATAGCCATAGCTACCTGGCATACTATATGTAAAGATGTTAAGTCTCAGCACTTAGAAAGCTGTGTGGTCATCACTGTTCCAAAAAAAAAAAAAAAAAAAAAGTGAATACTTTCTCCTCAACTCTTTTCATCACCTCTAATCTATGCACATAAATGCATTTCACGTGCAAGTTCAGACAAATGCGCGAACACACACTTCTTTTAGTCCTTCCTTTAGTCTCATTTTGTAACTTCACTGACTTCTCAAATCTATCAACTTTTTCTTTTTTTTCTTTTCTCTCTTTCTTTTCTCCTTTCTCTCTCTCTTTATTTGATGAATACCTAACAATAAGACTTTGGAAATCACAATTGGAAAAATACAACCACCACTGACAACCTTTTCAATATATGGTTACATTATTGAATGTAAACAGGAAGGGTAAGAACTTCTACAAAATTCCCTTTTCTATTGTCTAGTAAGCAAACACCTCTGTACTGAGCCATTAATCCCTCTATTGTATTCTCTTCCCCAAAGTCGAATTGAGTAAGATTAGAAAGCAAGAGAAAAAAGAAAAAAAAAAAAAAAACAGTTGAGAGATTAGGAGACAGTGACAATTCAAACTCACAAAAAGTTTCTGAATGCCCAAGAAACAAGAAAGGTTGGCCTTTCTCCTTAAAATCTTTTTGAATCCGTGCAAAGTCTGAAACCATCATGTAATGTTTATTTGTAACTTTTGTGTACTGAGGTGTGGTAAAATAGTCAAATCAAGATTGGCCCCATTTGATATTAGCTTCTCTTTTTAGATATGAAATATTTAATGTCACATGAAAACAAGCAAGCACTGCTATGTGGCTGCTTACCAATCTATTAATTTGTTTTAAATAACACATAACAATTTTTATGGATCACTGGTGTACAGCCACATAATTTCCATTAAAAAGAATTTGGAAGTGTAGGAATGAAATCAATGTGTACTTCCAACCCAAAGAGATAGACGTTTGACTAATTTATGTGATTCTAACCTGGGGGCATATTAAAAAAATAAAACCCTCAAAATTTTAGCAAAATAGACCCAACCTTAAAAAGATACATGTGAAATTTCCCTGAATCTGTTAGTCTTTCATTATTATTGTTATTTTAAAGAATTCTCTAGTTTCATTAAACTTTTGACATGAAAAAGTGAGTGTTTCATACAGATGGAAGAGGTCTGGGCAGCACTTAAGTAGCTGACTAAAGGTGGCTTAGCTAGCTCCAAAGCGATTCCTATTAGAATGAAAAATAAATAGACTAAGTGCCAAACTCAAAAACTATTCTCTTAGAGAGATAAACTGTAAGTGCTCTACAGAAAGTGAAAACAGCTCTCCCGGGAATGCTTGGGATTCAGGCAAAAGAACAATGCAACTGTTTCAGTAAGTCAAGTGGAAATACTTGAGGGAGGGAGGAGTTTAGGAGTTACCAGAAAGGGACAGAAGACTTGCCAGAGAGCAAGGCTAGAGCTATGGACCCCACTTAGCTCACTGACCATGCAGACAAATACTAGGTCAGTTCTGAAAGGGAAATGAAGGAACCTCATGATGGATATGGACCCCATTTGTAACAAGGAGGCTAATTATATTTGTTAAGTCTCTGGCAATATACCTAGTGTTTGGGATTAATAACATCTTTCAATGTTTCAAGAAAAATGAGTTTCTTCAACATGACTAATAATTCATACTCTCTGCTTTTGCAAAACCTATATAATAATTAACCTCAGTGTTTCTAACTTCTTCAACAACACTGAAAATTATTCCTTGAGAACTACAGAATGAAGATGAAGACATGATTCATTCCTCTTTTCTTTCAGTTAAAAAAGAAAAGCTGAAATTGATGTCAAAAGGATGGTCTAGAACTTGTAATTATGCTTTAGCAAGAGACTCCAATAAATCAAAGATGGTGTCTACTCTGAACAAACATCCAGGAAGAAAACTTGTGACCCACTCTAGAGAAACCTGAGCAACTTTCTCAAGTCTTAGAGTACAAACAAGTCTCAGCTTGAATTTCTAACCTGGTATGAAAACTGGGTATAATTTAGGAAAAGATAAAAATGATTGCATGTTCTCTCTCAATTTTAACTCCAATACACTTGGTAGGAAAGTCTCTCCATTTGGGAGATGCTAATATGGAACCCTCTCGGACAGATGGCAGAAGCTGATCAACAATGGGAATGTGAGCCCTTAGAAGAGGAGCCTATGAGGACCCTACTTTTAGAAACAACTGTATGCTTAGATGTGGATTCAGAAAGTGGATTATCAATCGTGAAAAAGGTTTACTGAGCTCAATGGCATTTGCTTGTTTAGAAAGTTTTTTAAAATACGGGCATTAAGAATTAATGAATGAGTAGGTAAAAGTAGTAAAAATGAAACTAAGTAATATAAAACTATAATAAGTTGCACTGTATGGACAAAACAATAGAACACAAAATGGTGGTGAGGAGAGAGTGTTTCTGAATCATGTTAAAAGACACCTTAACCTTTAAATTTTCCCTGAAGGAAGTCTCGGTCAATAACATGTAAAAATCTGAAACTTGAGATACTCTTTTATGAGTATTTATTGAAGCAATAACTATTTTAGGAATTCCACATATATGGCAATGAGCCTCATGCTTATCTGTTTCCCCCATTATACAAGATGAAATTGCAAACCAAATATTTACTGCACCCTTACTGTAAACTTGATTTTTTAAATGCTATTTAAGGCATTAAACTTTATGTTTTACAAGTTCAGTTAAGGGAGTTTACTGATGATTTACTGACTGTCACCAGCCCAAGACTGAGCAGATAAAATGGGAATACATGTTCAGATGGGCCGGGCTTCATCCCCAGCCCTAACACATGCTGTGTTTTCCTATTGATTGTGGTATCCATTTTTTATCAACTAAATATAGCTGAAGCCTCTGGTTAGGCCATTCCAGGTCTTCTCTACTTCCTCATTCTCAGAGGTATTGAAGGGAGTTTGCCTCATCAAGTCCTAAATCTTCTTCAGACTGCTGCTGTCCCTAGATTTGTCCTATACTAAGTTTCTTTAAGATCCAATATCACTCAGCTGAGTAAAGAGTTATTTCTAACTCTGCCTGGCATGAAGAAATATGTAAATGAACATAAATATCGCTGATCAGTTAGGAAATGTGTTTAAAAACATGAAATTAATATTCTTACTTAAAAGGTGAATTTTAGACTATAACATATTTATGAATATGTGAAAATTCCACATTTATCCAACTTCAGAAAAAGAGGTGTTAGACTTGAGTGAATTTACCAGAAAACTGGGTATTACAAGTTAAAAGTCAAAACTTCTAATTGCCAGAATCACTTTAGAGCAACATAATCCTAAAAGATACTATACTTATTTCTGTTAAATAATCAGAGTGTAATGTATATTATATATTAATAATGGACTCAATAGGTATCATAGTATGGTTTTTCAGTTTTGTGGTTACTTCCTTTGGGATCCAAACACCAGCTCACCTCTAGCTGCAGGCAATCACCCTTTACTAACAACACTCTTTTCCCTATTTATTGCTTCTAATTTGTGGTAGGTTGAGAAATTTGATGCCAAGCCTATTTAATTTGAATCTAAATACATATAAATTGAATCAGAATAATAGCCTGAGGCAACCTCTAAGGAGGAGACTCTGAGAGTTTAGAGAATATTTGCTTTTAGACACCCAGATACCCTCTTTACTTCATGTATGAGTGTGTGTATGTAGACACAGAGACTGAGAGACAAAAAGAGACTGAGCGTGCATATGTGTGAGACAGTATGCATGAACATGTATCCTAGAACCATGTGTAGAAGACTTTGCTCAAGCCACAAACTTCATGCTCCTCTCTAGGGATGTCTTTTAGAACAAAAAACCAAAAACTCTAAAGTTAGAACTTATTCCATGAAAGTATCTTAAAGGTTTTTTTTTTTTTTTTTTCAGTATTTTGATCCATATCCCCCCATTTAGCCCTTTCTTTTAAAGACACAGAACCCAGAAATACATTTTTGAGTAAAAAATACATTCTAAGTGTTATTACAACTAGAGACAAGTCTTAAAAACTGATTTGAGGCTCTACATTTCTCTCTATAACCTTGGTTAGGACTGATGTAGGCATCTGCCTTTGCCCATTCCTTCTTATGATGGATTTGCATGCTAACAACAAGGCTGTCTTGATGTTTGAAGTTGAAGACTTGGCCATAAAACAAAGGAAAAACAGAATGCTCATAGGAGCCCCATGTTCTAACCAACAATGCAAAGAAATCTTTCTCAGCCAATCCAGATGATCACTGGATAAGAAATGGCCATCATAAACGGTTCTGCAGGAAAGCCCTGAACTGAAAAATAACAATATATAATACCCTGACATATACTGCTAATTAGCAATGGGCTCACAGGCAATCTCCTAACAATCTGTTTCCATGTTCTTATTTATAAAATTCAGATAATAGCAAATAGGGAGTTATCAAGAATCAGCAAACTATAGTCCCCAGGCCAAATCTGCTTGCCACATGTTTTTGTTAAATAAAGTTTTATTGGAAAACAGACACATCCCTTCATTTATATTGTCTTTGGCTTCTTTCACACTACAGGGGACAGAGCTGAATGAGCTACAACAGAAACTGAATGGTTCACGAAGCCAAATATGTTTACTATCTGGCCCTTTACAGGAAAAAAAAAAAATTGTCCACCTCTGGTATATATTACACTACAAGGTTGTCAGGAAGATGAAATGTCATAATGAACAGGAAAGTGACTGAAATGCTACTGCTAGCTAATATTGATATGCTTAGTGAGTTTCAGGTACTGTGGTAAATGTCATACACGTCATCTCATTTCATCCTCTGAACAATGCTAATGTGTTTATTTTATAGATGAGGAAACTAAAGTCCAGAGCTCAGTAATTTCCCAAGCATAGACAGCTGGTTACATGAAAAGGCAAGGCTCAAAACAACGTTTTCCAGATCTAGAGAGTTCTTTACCACTAGGCTATACTGCCTTCATATAACTAGAAATTTCTAATCGTTAGACATATGAGCATTTCTATTAATTCCAATGCTATTAGCATTGTTTCAATGTAGAATCTAAGATATACATAACTGAATATGTGCTCTCTGTGTGAACTGCTAGTGACAGAGCAGCTCATCTTTCTCTTGTGTGGGCCCATGACTTGCTTAAACAAATAATTCAGACGACCTTCTTCCCTATCATATTTACATATATGTGGTTTGGTTACAAGTTTCTAGTCAAAGTCAAAATGTGCCTGCTGAGTCTGAACAGGATACTGGCAGAAGTAAGGAATTCACTCTGATCTTTGTGCCTGTGGTGAGTGAGCTTCATGGAGGAAGCAAACTCGTCCTGGAAGGGGCTCAGCACTGAAAGCTACAATAAAACTAAAACTCAAGACAGCTCTAAGGAGGCAAGACAGAAGTGATACCTTTTCTCTACCTAATCAAAACACAGTCCCAGCCTTTAGACCTTCAGAAAGAAAACTGAGGCTCTTCCGTGGAAATGTTAAGATGTAATACATGTGAAAAACAATAACAACAACAAAAACAACAACAACAAAACAGAATTCTATTCAAATGTTTTCATATTTAGAACCAGTATACCTTGGTTCTAATGCAGTGAACTTCAACAAAATTCCTGGAGCCTGTCCCTATGGGTCTCCTGGGTGAGGGGTAGGCTTTTGCTCTCAGTGCTCTTCCATGAAACTTTCTGGACCCTGCAAAGATCAGGAAGTTCATTCCACGTGGTGGCCACCTCAGTCTTTTAGAGGCTGATTGCAATTACGCTCAATTCTACATTGTCACACGTTTCAAGCAGAGAGGAATGAACAAGTGTATAAAATCTTGCATCTTCCTCCTCTTTCACTCTTGCCAACCCTGTCCATTCTATCAACCGGGAGAAAAGGGAGAATAAAAAGGAAAGAGGGAAAGAAAAAGGAGATTTTGTACCTTAGATCTAAATTTTAGCTCCTAGATTTCTGCATCCTACTTTGTAAACTCCCTATGTAGGGTATCACGTTTTTATTCTCTTTATTTCAGGCAAACAGCTTTTCCACAGCAGCACCAAATAAGTTAAAATTAGAATGAAACCTGAATTGAAAGAGGAACCTTTCAGCAATTGTGCCCTGCAGTCTCGGCGCTGCTTGCTTTCTGCCAACAAAAGGAGATCATCTGTGATGAACTCTGGAGACAACCAAAGGGACAGTGATAAAGTCAATTTAGGAAGAATAAAGCAGAGCAAATGGGGAGGCCTCTTCTGCCCCACCAGGTTGTGCACAGTTTGAAAAGAACTGAATCCGAGAAATAAGCTTTTGGGAATATATTTTACAAAATCAATACTCACTAAACAGGTTCAAACAAATGACAAATAGAATGCTACACTGTTGAGGGGGAAAAAAGTTTCCCAGTTTTTAAACTCGTGGAATAAGTAATAATGCCCTCAGCTGCTGAAAGTCTTGGAAGAGCGAGGCCACAAATACTCGTCCTCATTTCACAAAGAGTAAAAACTGGAGCCACAGCATTTGAGGTGAGGAGAAGAAACAGTCATTTGCTAAACAAAACCAAAAGCTGTCAGTTTCACGCACTTGAATTCATCTACCAGCTTTTAAGTATGAGATACTTAACCAAAATAAAATAGAGAATTTTAAAATTTAAAATTTGTATTTCAATCAGGTGGATTCCAAAAAGAAAGGTTGAGAGAGAGACAGAGAGAGCAAAGAAAATTCATGTAGACCTCATCTCATGGCGGGGGGAGGAGGGGAGAATGTGGCAAAAACACTTGAAGCAAAACATTTGGAATCATTAATATTTGAGTTTGTTTTTAAATTCATATAATTATGACAATAAAACAACATTATGGATAAATTTAGAATTAAAGTATTAGGTAAAAATTGAAAATTCAAATTGCTACTTCCTCACACATTTGTATTCCCACTTATTTCTGCCAATTTGCCTGGAATGTTCTGAAAGCGTGACCAGAGACAGCATTTCTTTATATTACCCCTAAACAAACTGGATGGCCCGGTCTATAACCTTCTGACTGCCAGGCCCTCGGCAGGTCACCAAGAACTACAGGCCTAATGGAAAGTTAATTAAAAGGCAAAGAAACTGAAGAAGAGAGAAGAGACGCCTGACATCCGCAAAACCTGGCCTGGGGGGTACGGACATATTAAGACTACATTATTCACTCTGTGAAGACTTACTGCCTATCTATAGTCTGTGCTAGTTTCACCCTAGACAGGAGGGACATTAAAAACAAAAACAACGCAACGCAAGAAAAGAGTTCCTGACTTCTGACACTTCATCTTATGACTGGAAGGAGGAGGGACACAAAGATAAGAACGTGAATAATCCCATGCAGTTTTACATTAATTGGTTCAAATGACAAATGCCATGAGCATGAGCTCCAGCAGGTCAGGAAGAACCTTTGAAACCTATGGAATTGGGCTAGAGGTAGAAGAGATAAGACTTGAATAGATGACTGTCTTTGTTTGGGTTTCCCCTGTTAAGATGCTGAGATAAGCTCAGATTACAATGGTCAGGGGTGGAGGAATCAGGCAGGAGAAGGAAAGGGACAATCAACAGTGTGGTTATCATGTCAGGTACCTCTGAGGATCACTGAAGCCTGATGCCCCTTGAGGAATCTGAGGGTCACATGGTTCAGAATTGCCCTGTCCAGGAACTCTGTCTCTCTCCAAGGGAACCGGAGTATTTACACAGCGGGAAAGGGAGTAAGAAGCTGAGGGACCAAAAAGACCAAAAGCCTGCAACCCTGGAATTAGGAATGAGTCCTATATTCGGGGGAAGCGTCGGGGGTGCCTGCAGAGTTAGTGAGGCCTGTGGATCATTTAGTTCAATGCTGAGCAGGTGTGTCAACATTAAAGCAAACCTGGCCAAGCCTTAACTCAGTCCAGGGCTAGAAGAAATAGTAAGAAAAAAAATCTAAACACTAAACTACTAAAAATCTCACACCTTCAGCTGAGACAAATTAGATTCAGAGTCCATTAATGTATTGTTTTATGGCATAAAACTAGGTTAGAGCAACAGCTGGGGAGAAAATCCAGGTGTCTTGCCTCTTACTCAGAGTTCCCTTTATTCAACCTCACATAAACCTCACATTTATTTGTCAGGACTTCATAAAGCATGGGCACAGATGATCTGCTAGCGGTATAATTTATTACTAATCATTGTCTCGTAGTAATGCACTTGCTGATTCTTTCCTTTCATTATCAAAGTGTTGCTGTCTTATGCTCACCGCTAGAGTACACTGCACGGACCTCCCAGCTAGCGATCGACTCGCGGAGGTAGTGTACGTGAGTCAGAGGGGTTTCAGCATTGTTCATAATGGGAAGATACTGGAAACCACCTAATCAACCTTGATAAGAAAACGAACACATAAAATATGGCATATTTATAAAACAGAATTAAATACAGCAGCTAGAAATTAATTATAGCTAGATAAATCACTATAGAAAGGTTTGTTTTGGATGAAAAAGTGAAGAAACAGTATAGTCTGTGAGACATGAAGCCTTTGTGTACATTTAAACACATAAAACTATAATGTATAAGGTTTATGGATATTTCTGTATCTGTGGGAGAAATATAAAAAATAGAGTCTAGAAGGCTTTATATCCAGCCGTTAGTAGTGGTTGCTCTAGGCAAGGAATAGGAAAGAGGAAAGGGAGGAATGGGATTGAGGAGAAGAACTTTGTCAAAAATGTCTTTTTTTTTTTTTTAAACTATGAGTGGACATAAACAGGCCAAAATGTTAATAGTTGTTTTTTTTTTTTTAATTATTGGTAGTTGATGCACGAGCACTTGTTATTTTTCTCAGTAGTTTTCTGAGCTTAAACATTTTTTTAATTCAAACAAAACTTTCTCAATATCATTGTCAAATTTCATAACAAAAGGAAGGAAATCAAAAAGAAATAAGATCAATAAAATTAACTCATCTATAAGCAAATGTCCATGCCTAAGGAGGAGATACAAGCATAAAATTTATGAGTGCAGAGCTATGGAGAGGGACCACCTGAGTCTGATCCCTCACTCCACTCTTACCACCTGTGAGATCTTAGGGAAGTTATTTAACCTTTCGGTGTCTGATTTTCCTCATGCATAAAATGGGGACGAGAACAGAATCTATTATACAGGGTTGCTTTGAAGATAAAAATGAGGTACTATTGCAGAAGTATCTACAACAAGGCCTGACACACAGAACTCAGTGACATATAGAACGTGACCATCAGCCTGCTTCATGAGACTGCCTGACACTTTCTTTACAAAAGTATTTCTCCTTTTAGTGAAACTACCTTTAATACACTGATACGATCATTATAAGAAGACATGATTGCACTAGCTCTCATCCACAGAACCAAGGCAAATACTAATAATTTGCAACACCAAAATTCCCATTCATTCATCTAATGAATAAGGTAAAACCTCATTATAATGTCATTTACTGTACAGTGCAATTCAGCCCAAGAGATCTCCCTCCGGCCCAGCTAGAAGGATTTAATTACTGGATTACCAAGAGGACTTTTCAGTCAAGTGGTCTCACCCTACGAGGCAAGCTTGAAGGACACAGTTATCAAGAATCCAACAGCATATTTTAGAAGTATAGGTGTTCAAGTGTTGACATTAAAAAGCCTTCAATTTAGATTAGTCAAGACAGAATGAAAGAGAAGGTGAATAATCATGGAAGCCCTACATTTCAAATATCAGAAAGTCATAGGTAGAAAGTATCTACAAGATATATGTAGATACCAGTGACATAGAGAAATGCAAAAGGTAGAAGAGAATCCTGAGTGCTTCATGGCTACCGAAATCATTATTTAGATACTTCCGTTTTGTCCATCCATTGCAAAGGTAAAATTAATGACATTGCTTTCCACTTACGTTTTGTACATTTTTAAATGTCAACATTTTGGTAGATTTACTGTTCATCTTGTCAACTGTAGGCCTCATGACCACAGTATCTCATAGAAGGCAAGTAAGAAAGATGAGTTGGAGTCTCAAATTTTTGCCACACTATAGGATGTATTTTTATTAACTGGAAACTCCACTCTGAGGTTTAAGACAAGGGCCCCTCGGCCATCAGTGGTAAGCCCTTTCTCCAGGGAGGAAGGAGGAGAGACCGTGTTGGCAAACTAGCTCACTCCCACAGCTCCAACAGCGCCAGTCTCTGTTTTGAAAGCTAAATGCATATGTTTGGTATGTAGATTATGACTGTGTCAGAACCCAAATCAGCATGCATCAAAAAGTACCAACATTCACTGAGGGAAATGTATTTTACTACTGTAAGCAATTTAGTCGCCTGATTTAAATGTATTCTGTACAACATGGAGAGAATGGAATAAAATAAGTACACATGTCACAGATTCCCTTCCCCCTAAGGTACTAAGAAAGGTTTTGGCTATCTGGCACATCTATGACAGAAAAATAAATGAATGCCATATGGTCTAACTGTAAAAGAACAAGCTTACCCATCTACATCCAAGAATAACTGAATAGTTGAGTGATATTTAGCTTTACAAATGGAACTTTTGTTTTGCCTTATGCTAGATACTTAAGATCTAAAGGTTCTATTATTTAAATTTTTGAAACAGTTCTATAGAACTAAGTAAATAATATCTTGTAATTGAATACTATATGGCACCTTGCTTAAAAATAGCACCTAGGATCTTTACATGAATATAAGATGCTAAAAATAACTTTTCCTCAAACTATAGTATATGAGTATATATCCCACACACAAAAATCATGGTTAAATCTCATCTCTCAAAAAAATACCCATAATGTGCTTTTAATGCAAGAACAAGTTAACCCTTAATTTCCAGATTTAAAGTTCTGTGGTAAAACTGGATCCTTCTGGGAAAGAAAATAGGTTTCATATAGGTATGCGGATACATATTATTAGCATGTATATTTAACCATATTTTTGCATAAATATAGTTAGGTTGTGAGACTGATGACTATTATATTTATTTATATGTATTTGGTCTTTGTTTCTGGTTCCTGACACTGAGCTTCTAAACCCCTGGAATTTCCTAGTGATGTGGGTGATAGAAACATCTATTGTTCATAACAAACCCCTTTTAACCATACCTGAGTTTATAACTAATGAGGTGATGTTTAAACAGGTTCGGGATGGGAGGATTGGTCACCAGAGGTACCATGTGATTAGTGGGTTAAAACGTTCAGCCCCACCCTCTGAACTCCAAGGAGGCAAGAGGGGTTGGAGATCAAGTTAATCACCAGTGGCCCCTGATTTAGTCAACCATGCCTACATAATGAAGCTCTAAACAACAGACTTTAGAACACATCCAAGCTGACCACACTGGGTACTGGGAAGCTCCACGCACCCCATATCTTGCCCTCTGCATTTCCTCCATTTGACTGTTTCTGAATTGCATACTTTACAATGAACCAGTAATAGTAGGTAAAGTGTGTCCCTGAGTTCTGTGAGCTATTCTAGCAAATTAGCAAACCTGGGGAAAGGGTCATGGAACCCTCAATTTTTAGCTGGTCGGTGGTGAGAAAGCTGCTAGCCTCAAAGTTGCCTACAAAGGGAAAAATTATCTCAGGACGACGGAAAGTACCTGCGGTTACTGAGAAGATAGTCGATATTGGCGTGGGGCAGCGGGAAGATGACAAAACCAAGCAACTACTGAAACCAGCACGTATTCTGTAAAGGAGCTATCTTATTTTGTGGGTCTATGTCATCAGCTTCCCGAAGAATCTTTACTAAAGTAGATTGTGAAACCGAGTAATTGAGGGGCACGGTCTTTGGTTTTGAATGCCGCAGGGTAGAAGATGTTTAAGTTGGTACAGGACTCACAGCTCAATGCAGAACAGTCACAGATGGCTATATATGATCCAGATACACAATGAGTTATGCCCAAGGTAACAGCCAGCATGGTATATTGCATGAAATCTACTGTAAGATCTGTTGAGTCTGAGAAGTGGGACTGTCCAACTCCCCCTATAAATGTCACGTGGAACATTCCAGATGAAACCGTTTATATGCATCATATACAAGCCATGTGGGACTGGTTTTATGAAAATTGGGTTATCCACCCACTGAATATGCCCATTATCCAGTCATGGTAAAGTCTGCAGTTAAAGGGGGCTCTTTTGCATGGACATCCACTTACTGCTATAAGAGCAAACAACAGTCTGAGAAGCCTTATCAAATTTGCTTCTCAGCTTCTCCTCATGGGTCTTACAGATGCTAATAAAAATACTAGATTAACCAACAAGAGAATGCAGAGAGGCAGAGGGAAGAGTCAAGGGACTTCTGCTAGCATGGGGAAAAATTTTTAAATGGTTAAGAAATGGTGTAAATATAGTAAATGTTGATAGTGGTGAAACAAAAGAAAAAGAAAGGGGAAATTCAAGAGTGGAATCCTGGCAGGGTGGAAATCTTTAGACTTTTTTGTTGTTGTTGTTTTGTTTTGTTTTAAGATTTTATTTATTTATTTGTCAGACAGAGAGAGAGCACAAGCAGGGGGAGTTCAGGCAGAGGGAGAAGCAGGTTCCTGGCTGAGCAAGGAGCCCAATGCAGGACTTGATCCCAGAACCGTGGGATTATGACCTAAGCCAAAGGCAGATGCTTAACCAACTAAGCCACCTAGGCATCCCTCTTTAAATGGTTATTAAGAAAAGGGATGAATAACATGGACATTGATGAGTTTGAATCAAAGGTCTTAATAAAGCACTATTAAAGACTGGGTAAACCAAAGGGGCTCCCTGCAGGTCCTCCAACATTAAAATGCCCCAAATGAGTCTAAATATTCTAATTTAGAGGAATTTTAAAAGCCAGAAGAAAAAGATTACAATAAAAAATCAGACCTGGATTGGTATGGGGCAATAGTCAAGCAGATTAGTCAAGATAAAGATTGTCAAAAAAAAGGTAAGGTCCCCTATCTCAACTCTTTAGTGGGGACCCAAGACCTTATATTTATGAGTGGTTAAAATGGTCAGAGGTGAAGAGAAGTTATGGGGATCCCTAGATAGGAAAGCCATGAGAACTGTGGTACCAAAACTCACTGGTTAAGTCTGGAAGTAGACTACAATTAGATTTAGAGAATATAAAAATATAAAGGATAGGATTATGAAAGTTGAAATATTTAAACAGGCTTTATGTGAAGACGTTCTATCTTGACCTGATTGTTTTATGGGAATGGATATAATTCTAGATGGGGAGCCCTCCCCATACCTCGTATTGTAAAGCAAAAACCTATTCATGAAATCCTAGTGGAGGCTACAGTTAGAAATGTAAGGGTTGATGGGATTAAGCTGACTGTTAAGAGCAGAACTGGTACGTTTGAACAGCCTTCATATAAAGTGGCTACATGTCTACTATATGAATGTATTATGGGGATGGACACTCTATCTGTCTAGGGACTGTTTTCTCCAACCTAGTATTATAAAAGAGAAGGTATATAAATCTGTTCTTCAAGCAGTATTAATCAGACCTACTAAATGGGAACGGCTAAGATTGCCCAGACCCACACGGTGTAAATTAGAACTAGAGTGCTGATAAGGACGAATTCTCTATAAAGTATTCCAATGTGGAGTGTGGACTGGAGTTTATGGCAAAAGCTAGCAAATCCCTTCTGGAGACAGCTGTGGGATTCTGGACTACAGAATCTCCCTTTGAGGGAAAATTACTAGCTTGCTATTAGACATTAATTGAAATTACCTCTATGACTGAAGGACAAAATAATCTTGAAGCTGGAAATACACATAATGTGTTGGATAATGTTAGAGAAATACGCTAATGGGGAGGGCAGTGCCCGGAAGAGTTCCCTAATAAAATAGAAATGGTTTATACAGGAACATGCTACAGGGAGAATGCAAGGGGAAGATACTCATGAGCAGGGAGCTTCCTTTCCCCTAGGATTAGCTTCAGAACTGCAGGAGGAGCTGCCAAATCCTCTCATCACTTGGACAGTGCCCTATTAAGAGCCGCTTAATGTGTGGACAGCAGTTCCAAGGTGAATGGACAATATTCTGTTTGGAAGGCAACCACTCTAATAAAAGAAGATAAAAACAAATCAGTTTGGTGCTGCTTTATGATAAAAAGCCCCTTTTTTTCTGTTTTGTTTTGTTTTTTAACCAACTAATGCCCAATAGCCAATGGCAGGGTCATATGGTCAGGCAGGAGGGCAATGGAAACCTGGCCTATTAAAGAGATGCCAATATGGGTCACTGCCCTGTGGAAATCTCTATGGAAATCTGGGGGAGTTCTTCAGAAGAACCCCCTTCCAGATTCAGAGAGTGATTGGAATCAACAAGCAGATATCCCTGTACACTTGCTATGGTGTCCAATTGGCTCCACGAAATGAGTGAATATAGGGGTACCTGCAGGAATGCAGAGATGGGCTGAATTTAGACATATCGCTTCACCCTCTGAGGCACAAAATGCCAATAAGAATTGTTCTGTCTGCCAACAAAAGAGACGAGACTGCAGGCTATATGGCAGATTCCCTGGGGGAAGCCCCTGAACATATCTGCTAAGTGAGACTGATGCAGGTAGCCCTTAGGGGTTACAAATGGGTCTTGACAGAAGTAGACACTAACTCAAGACTGGGTTTTGCTTACCCAGTGGTAGATGCAAACACTCAGAGCACTATAAAAGAACTGGAACCAATAGGCAATGTATCAATTCAGACCACTGAGTCACACTTCTTCAGACCAAGGATCACCCTTTACAGACTATAATATCCAAGAATGAGAAGAGAAATATCTTCCCCAGAGTAATTGTTTTAGTAGCTAATTAGAATGGGCAATTGAAGCACTGGCTATCTAAAATAGGGAGCTAGAAAGGCATGAAGGACTGGCTTAAGTGCCTTCACAAATAAATACATGCTTATGTTCAATATGAGTGGGGCTGAAGGAGGGGCCCCACTAGATATTCTTTTGTTTTTCAGATGGATCTGGGGAAAAGGAGGTAGAGGAGAATGTCTATGACTATGTAATTCTTGCCAAGGCATGCAGGACACTACTACGACTTTTTTTTTTTTTTCACTTTCCCCTACATCACTTTAACTTTCTTCTTTCTTTCTTTCTTTCTTTCTTTCTTTCTTTCTTTCTTTCTTTCTTTCTTTTTTTTTTTTTTCCCCTACCTGATGCCATGGTTTCAGGACCAAGGAAAGCAGCTACAAATGCTGGAAGCAGAGAGGATGTCTCTGCAGGAAACTATAACTATATTTTTAAGCCTTTTATGTCAGAAGTCCTAAAGGCCTGATGGGGTGGGTTGTACCTTCACTACATCTGGCAATATTGGGGTTAACAATGAAATGCTGCTACACTGCCCAGTGGTCAGATAATTACCTTCCTTGTAATAAAAGGAAATTCTATTTATGGCAAATTAATATTCTCTAAGCACTAACTATCATGCTATTTTCTTCTCTACCCCAAGCAACAATTAGCTCTGGGGGTCCATAAAGCAGAAGATGGCCCCAGTCACTCTGACACGAAATAATAAATAGATTTCTCCTGTTGCTGCAAGTCCCTAGCATCCTATTTGTGAAGAACAAGCTGTAAAGCTTTATTATTTCCCATAAAGTCTGAACAGTTTGAACACAGAGGAAACGCACATCAATATTTCCCCTTTTAACACATTTACCATGTAAGTTGTAAGCACTGGGGCTAGTGGTCCCAATCAGAAAATCAGTCCTAACATATTTCAAACCCATAACATTATCACTTTATTTTAATGAGCTTTAACAATAAGTTGAGCTTAGAAATCATCTTTGAATACACCCTCTAAATCAATGGGAAAGGACCTCACTATCCACCCACTGGGTTTTAGTTAGGGAAGCCAGGAAGGACATGGTTCCCAGGCCCTTAAAGTTCTTCATACCTTTTCCTCTGCTTTATTTCATCCTGATACTACTACTTAAACTACAGAGTTCTGAAAAATTGGAAAAAGATGTGCAACACACCTAAAACATTCCTGGTAGATGTATCAAGTGTCAAATATGGTCTTGACCTTTTCGTACATTGGTGCTATTTTCCTGGCTTTTCATCATTGTTAGCTGATTTATTTACTAGAAGAGCCAATGAAGAGAGCATGAAACTAAATACACTCTTAGGCTTGTTCTGCCAGTCACTCTGCTAATAATTTTACATAATTAAAGTTTCCTGTGCATATATATCTATTCATTCACAAATGGTCTTGAATACCTTTCTAGGATCTGAAGACACAGAAATGAACAAAGTCCCTTCTTTCATGAAGATTACATTCTAGTAGAGGAGACAAGCACTTAACAAATAAATCAATAAATACACAAAATAATCTCAGGTGGCAGCTAAAGCAGGGCAAGGGAATAGAGACTGATGGAATGACATTTTAGGTAAGATGGTTGGAATGACCTTACTAAAAAAACAGCTAACCTTCCACAGCATTTACTCAGAGGCAGACAGTGCTCCGAAGCTGCACTAACTTTTACTCATTATCATTAACATTTCTGTGAGGTGGAGCTATTCTTACCCCTACTTGGCAACACAGAAGTACAAAGAGGTCTCATTTGACCATTTCCAGAGCCTGAATTTGAGCCCAGAATGTTGGGACTTCAAAGTCCATGTTCTTAACCATTTTATGGGATATGACCATCAATGGAAAGAAAGTTCCAGACAGGAAGGATACCCGCTCAAATATTTCTAGTCAAGTGATTCTGACTCAGGAAGTTCCAAATTCTATCTTCAAAATGGATTATGCCACAAGCCAATCAATCAAATAGCTTAACAAAAATTTGAGAGGCAGTTACAAAGCGCTAAGAAAAAGAACAAAGTAAAACAAAACAAACAAACAACAACAAAAAACCAGAGCAAAAGGAAAAAAACAGTCAAGAGGCCATAACACCAGACAATAAGACAAAGATTCCACCAGAACTCCACCCATGTATTTTATGTCTGGGAAATATAACTTGGTACAGATGCTGATAGATATGTGTCAATCTTATTTTTAAAAGGTGCAGCTAAGGAAGATAAACAGAATAAAACCATAAGTAATGGATTAATCTACATTTAATTGGTTTCCATTTCCGTATTGTATAACAATGCATGTTTGACATTCTGATTTTGGACCCAGAGATTCAAACATTCTTCTTCCTAAAACATATGGATATCAGATCATGAATAATTACTGAAATGAATGTTTACAAATCACTGTCTGTCTTATCCTTAAATAATGTGGAACATAAAACTCAAAGAGACTACACGGATGTGCTCTATATGTCATTAGAAAATGTACCATTGATGGGGAGAAAGGAGGGCACTAGTTGTGATGAACACCGGGTGTTGTACATTAACTGCTGAATCACTAAATTCTATACCCGAAACTAGTTAACGTGCACTGCATGTTAACTAACTGGAATTTAAATAAAAACCTGAGGGGGGAAAAAAAAGAATATGTATCATTGAAAATGTCAGGCAAATGCTATACAAGATCCCAGTCGTCCTGTGCCCTGATGCCAGGCTACAGTAATGATTTCCAGAACAATTTTCTACACTAGCCTGGGAGAGACCTTGAGCATATGACATACCCAAGTACAGGAGTAACATTAAAACAGACATTTATTTATTTACTAGACATTAACTATACTGGACAATGCCCCCCCTCCCCATCCCAGGGACAAATGTATCAGAATCCACTGACCATTTCCACTGGTCACTGCCTAAGAAAACCCCAAGAAAACATAAGGCAAGAAGGTCATCACCAGCATATCTTCTCATTATTAGATCCTCCAAATAAAATATCCATGGAAAAGAAGAAAGGACCATAGACAGAGAATCTGACAATCTGGATTCTTGGCAAGGTTTTATAACTTAAGTATCTGTGTGATCCTGAGCAAGTCACTTGAATCATTTCAGCTCAACTCAACTCAGTTCCAGGAGGGTGAGGTGCCTATCTGTTTTGTACATCCTCTTCTTCTAAAAGATAAGCAAAGCACCTGGCACATATCTTAGGAACTAGTCAGTGTTTTCCGAATGAATGAAACACTTATCACCACCTACTGTGTGCAGAGACAGACTATTAAAGGCAAAGTATACAATCTTAACAGGATAAAAAGTCTTGCCTAGTCCTTAATGAGAGACACTGGCTCAGTTGCTAAAAGAGTGATTTCCAGATATCTTTCCAGCTTTGTTGTAATTGTGAGACTCTTACCAAAAGCTCCATCGTCGCCAAATGTACGTCCTCAAGGATAGCGATGAATAAAAAGTTGCTGTTATACCATGGTGAATAATAAATAGAAACATCTCACATAGAGGCTTTGAGATATTGAGCCCATCATTTCTGAATAGAGTGGTAAAAGAAAAATGAAAACAAGACGGAAAAAAAAATGCCATATGATGGTTAATCTCACAATAGGCATAAACAATAGAACGTTGCCTGGAGTGTGACATTGTGTTTAAAGTAACAGGCTTGGTGCCCATGACAACCAGTTAATTTGGTATATGGAGAAACACTGCTTTAAAGACAACAGAAAATGTAAGGAAATGTTTGAAATATTAACTCCTTTATGATGTGTGATTATCTAAACTTCACCTCCCTCTATGTGGACAGCTATGTGAATCGATCTCACAATTGTATAATCTACAAACAGAGCCCTGACCATTTTTGATGGATACACTTTGATGTGCGGTTTCTCAATCTCTCGTTATTCTTTTTTTTTTATGATTTTATTTATTTATTCATTTGACGGGGGAGGGTGAGAGTACAAGCAGAGGGAGCAGTAGAGGGAGAAGCAGGCTCCCTGCTGAGCAGGGAGTCTGATGTGGGGCTCGATCCCGGGACCCTGGGATCATGACCTGAGCTGAAGGCGGACACTTAACTGACTGAGCCACCCATGTCCCTCAATCTCTCATTATTCTTGGCATCCACTCAACTATTTGGGCACCAGATATTATTAAGAGGACGTTAAACCAAAATGACTTTTCTTAATTTTAAAAACAATAGGTAAGATATGTCACAGACGAATGGAGGAGGAGGGCCCAGTCCTGCCAGGCTGCCCAGCACAGCAGTTCTCTTTCCTCTGCCTTCTGGGAGTTCCTGGGAGATCCTGTCAGACTCTCCACCCCAGTTCCATCAAGCCACCCACAAACCCAAACTCTTCCAGAATGCTTTCCCAACTGCTCCACAGACTGAAAAAAAAAAAAAAAAATTCCCTGAATTCCATTCTCACAAAACCTTATAATGCAGAAGAAAACCTGTGCTCAGCATAATGAGAATATACTTCTAAATGGAGTACGTGAGAAATGACACACTCAAGTGTATGCATCTGACACACCCAGGTATAGGAGTGACGTTACAACAGGAACACAGCCATCTGGCCACGTAAGGAAAGACAAGCTTGGCATCATGCGCCATGAAGTAAGAAAGCAAGATCTCAGTGCCTGAAAATGGAAGGAATTTCTAAGACAGCCCCTTGCACTTCGCCAACTTTCAAATGGGTAACTGCACTCTAAATACAATACAGACACAATTTGAAAGAAAATTTGCAAAAATACAGTTAAGGTTGTCTCTGGCGATCTTCTCTAAGCAGAATAAATATAGAGGAGGAATAAATCTCTCTTCGAAATGTCACAGGTAGGAAAAGGAAAGCTTCAGAAGGCCTTAGGAAATTATAGGGATTTCACAAATAGCATGTGATTAGAAATGGAGCAAAGTCTAGGTGGTTCTGACAAACGAAGGAGCTAATGGGAAACACAGCACCTGGCAGAGCAAACAGATTTAGAAGGGCACTGCCACAAACGTAAATAGGAAGCTACCCCTGCTTCACTTAGCTTGCAGCTTCCACACAGGATAAAGGCTGAATTCATTTTTGCCCTCAAAATGAAAACGGCAATTCCTAACAATATAGAGCATGTGAGTAACAAGTGCAAAGACTAAAGACACCTAAGGAATATCAGGTAAATATCAATACCCAATTGTGTGTTTGGGTTTGTGTTGCTTTTCTCCCAATGCTTTTTTACTAAGCTGAATTTGGGTTCTCTTTGCCTCTAATCTATAAATCTATTTATTTACCTATCTTTTTTTTTTTAAGATTTTATTTATTTATTTGACAGGGATAGAGACAGCCAGCGAGAGAGGGAACACAAGCAGGGGGAGTGGGAGAGGAAGAAGCAGGCTCATAGCGGAGGAGCCTGATGTGGGGCTCGATCCCACAACTCCGGGATCACGCCCTGAGCCGAAGGCAGACGCTTAACCGCTGTGCCACCCAGGCGCCCCTTACCTATCTATCTTTATAAATATATATGTATTTGACATACACTAAGTTTAAAATATAAATATTTAATATAAAAATGACAAGTTTTTATTCGTAACAGTTTTCCAATCCAGTATACTGCCTATGGCAGAGGTATGGTACGGAGTATGGTTGCATTTTTGATTTTAAGATCACTGATTGTCACCTTACCCCAAAATCTTTTTGCTTTCACCTCACATGTCACCTCACCTGTCTCTCAGCCTGGGACATCACGTGCTAAGAAAATAGACACTAACCATTCTGTGAGTGGGCTCCTTACCTCTTAAATGAACTTCACGGCCATAGTTGCTGTATTATTACCTATTGCCATGTAACAAATGCCCCAAACTTAAAATCATAAATATTTGTTATCACACAGGTCTTTCAGGACAGGAATTTGATAGTGGCTTCACCAGGTGGTTTTGGCTCCGTGTCTTTCATGCTGTTGCAGTCAAACTCCATGGGGGCTGTGAATATCAGAAAGCTCCACTGGGTCTAGAGGATGTGCTCCCAAGCTCACTTTAATGATTGTTGGCAGATCTCAGATCCCCTTCCAAGTTTACTCCCATTGTTACAGGCAGACCTCAGTTCTTGCCTTAGGAGTCTCTTCAGAGGCTGTTTGAGTTCTCTCACAACATGGTAGCAGGTTTTCCTCTCCTCAGAGCTGCTTCGTAACATGCAAGCTGACTTCACCCAGAGACAGTATGTAGTGGATTGAATGGTGACTCCAAAAAGAAATCTCCATGACCTAAGTCCCAGAATCTGAATGTGAGCCTATTTGGAAAAGGGGTCTTTATGGATATAATTAAGTTAAGGATCTCAAGACCTTGAGATCATTCTGGAATAGAGTAGGCCTAATGACAAGCGTCCTCATAGGAGAAGAAAAAAGAGAATATGGGAAAGGGAAGATGACCATGTGAAAATAGAGGCAAAGATTGGAGTTATGTTGCTATAAGCCAAGGAATACCAGAAGCCACCAGAACCTGGAAGAGGCAAGGATGGACTTCCCCCTGGAGTCCCCAGAAGGAGTCCCAGACACCTGCCAAGAAATTGATTTCAGACCTCTGGCTGCCAGGACCATGAGAGAAATAAGTGCTGTTTTAAGACATCAAATTTGTGGTATTTTGTAATGGCAGCCCTAGGAAACAGAGTGATTTGAGAGAGAATGAGAGTTAAAGATGGAAGCCATAGTCTTTTGTAACTTAATCTCAGTAATTCCCATTATTCTGATATATTCTATTCACTAGAAAGGAGTCATTAAGTTCAGGGCACATACAAGGGGAGGGGAACTAAACTCTCCCACTCCAGGGGAGAAATACCAAAGAACTTGTGGATGTATCTTTAAAACCAATAAAGTTCTCATCTAAAGTTTCTCAAAATGACTTTTGAAGACCTTCCCTTTCCTCTGAGAACAAGATACTGGAAGGAAGCAGGAGCAAATGTCTGAGTCTTGAGGATGGTATGGGACTATTCTTTCTTTTTTTTTTTTTTTAAAGATTTTATTTATTTATTCGACAGAGATAGAGACAGTCAGCAAGAGAGGGAACACAAGCAGGGGGAGTGGGAGAGGAAGAAGCAGGCTCATAGCGGAGGAGCCTGATGTGGGGCTCGATCCTGTAACGCCGGGATCACGCCCTGAGCCGAAGGCAGACGCTTAACCGCTGTGCCACCCAGGCGCCCCAAGGGACTATTCTTTCTTAATTCCTATCTGCGACTTCCATATTTTCTCAAACACCACTCACTGACACATATGTTCGGATGGATTATTGTCATAAACATTACTAGTAGACCTCATGATGTCATGTATACATACCTCATTTAAGACGCCTATTAATAAAGTGCCATAAAAAATAAGAAATCAGTACTAAAGGCATATTCATGTACATCACCTCACTTAACAGTTGATTAAATTATCACAACATTCCTACAGGAGAGTTAGTATTATCTAAGAGACAGAGACAGTATGTTTCAGCAGACAGAGCACTATACTGTGAGTCGGGATATCCAGACTCTAGTCTTGGCTCTGTCCCTTATCACACGGTAAATAAAAAATAAAAAATAAAATAATCTTTCTGGGCCTCGGCTTCCTTAACTGTAAAATTAGGAGGTCAGATGAGATAATCATTAAAATCCCTGTCAACTCCAGCAGCTGCAGCAGCAGCATTACTTCTATTAGCTCTAAAAACTAGACTAAAATTAAAATTATACATATGTCAGAACTGAAATATAATATCCATACCAAGGAAGAACAGTTGAAAAAGTCAGGAACTATCTTGTCTTAGATATCAGGCAAGGTGAATTTTTTTAACCCTATAGTAAAGTGCTTTCATTTTGCCAGCAATAAATTTCTCCTAGATAGCTTATGGCTCTCAGCTCCACTATCACCTCAGAGGGGTGGTGTTCCCTGACCACCATGGGAAAGGAAGCCCTTTCCCTCCACTCTGTTGCCATTCTTTATTTTCCTCACATTCCTTACCATGATCTCAGGTGCTTTGCTCTTACATGAATGTGTTTATTATCTGCTTCTCTGTGCTAAGAACCTAAGATCTAAGAGTACTTGAACCTTAGCTTTTTCACTATAGTTTTCTACATTCCAAAAGAGCACTCTAGCTCAGAGTAGGTACTTAGTAAACACTGACTGAATAAGTAAATAAAGTATGCTAAGCATTTTACAAGTAATAATAGAGTCATATGCCTGTATTATGCCTTACCCTGATAAAAAGTGGTTCTGCATCTTAACAAATTCACCCAAGGTAGATATGACTATCCCCAGATAATTATGGATGAAGAAACCGAGGCTCAGAGGTTAAGGGACTTTACCAAACAATTAGAATATCCTGGATTCAAGACCCCTCTTCAGACTTTCTACCCTGACGCTTAGTGTTCTTGACCCAGAATCAATCTTTAATTCTATAGGGAAGAACTTGGTTTCATCAATATTTTCAATTGGAAACCCTTCTAATTAAGCCATAATGTAGTCTAATATTTAGTATTTGGGCTTGATAAATAATTGCGAAGATAATTAAAAAATTTGCAAACTGTTAGGTGTTGCCCACTTTTTAATCAAGTCATATAGGTTAGTAATAGCTCAAAGAACATCTTAGCAATGGGGGGAAGTCTTCATTTAACTCAGCATTCACCATTTATTTCAATAAATGTATTCTGCAATTCCCGCACATTAACTACTTTGGCTCTGAGATTAACCTTTCCTGTTTGGTTGTGCCTGACCTCAAAGCATCCCAAATTACTCAAAGCAATTCTGATGGCTTTAATTTATGAGAACACCTTCAAATATTCATCTTTTAAATCCTGAAAATGATTATCCCTGCAAAACAGTGGCTCTCTTTTTAATCTTAGCTGATAACTCTGATTAAACACATCCAAAGGCTGATTACCCCCACTGCGGTTAATGCCAGTGTCACAGCTAACTACTTATTTCACAGCAGGAATTGCCTTGAGAGCCCATTTACATTCTTACCCAGAATTGATTTACACTGTTATTTCCTATTGATCACATAGGCAAAAGAAGGTGTAGATGGTGTCCTCTGAAGGCCTACTAAGATCTCAAATAACGCAAGCCAAGCACTGGCGCTTATTCTACGCTCAGCTAGTAATACAACAGTGTAAATACTAGCTACTTCCAAGATGTCGTTATTTTTAGAAGACTATTTACTATTAGAGTCATTTAGTTATTTCATCACAAAGTCACTTGAAGATGGAATCTATGTTATTACAATGGGTAAAAAAAAGAGAGAGGACATAAAGAAAGTAATCTCAGTGTAGGTTATCTTGGTGCCACGTGGACAAGTTAATCAAACTCTGTCTCCCTATGCTTTCTTGCACTGCTAGAGTCTTTGAGCAAGCAGCATGGCTGGTGACAGGATAACGGAGGTGCTGCAATGGTAGCAATACCAGCTCTGCAGATTTCTGGAATCACGTAGTCCCATCTTGAATGTCTTCTTGGTTGGTTTCCTGCCATGGGGGCTATGAGTACCACAAAGACAATGCCTTCATTAATTCCTCCAGTAAATATGTATCAAAAGCTATGAGCTTGGCTCTGGATACTATGTCAGATAGTAAGGATATCAGAGGCGAACAAGAGTATAGGACTTCCCTCTCCTTAAACTGTTACTCTGTTTGAGAAGGTAAGGAATAAACAAGTAAACAAATACTAACTGTGAATATGCCACAAAGGAAAAGAAGAGCATGTCTGAGTTCTCTTCAAAGAAAGCCCTAATCTGCAACCCAAAAGGATGTCTATGTTATGTAGCAAAACGTGCCTAGGGTAAGGAATCAAAAGGCAAAGGTTCTGCTCAGGATTCCACCACTGTCTAGGTCAATGATGCTCACACCTGAACTTGCATCACAGTCACCCAGAGAGTTTGTTAAACCACAAAGTGTAATTCCGTAGATCTGGGGTGGGGCAAAGGAATTTGCATCTCTAACAAATCCCCAGGTGCTGCTGCTGCTCCAGGCAGTGCATTTTGAGAACCACTACTCTGGGTCTTAAAATCTTTCTGCCCTTTTCACTTCCACATTCATCATAAGGATCACTAAGGAGATAAAACGTATAAAACTGCTTAATATAAATGAAAGGGGTGGTAATTACAAAGAAATAGATTCAGATAGTAATTAAATGCCTAAAGCACTTAAGGAAAATGAACCAATCAGAGCTGGTTTTAGGAGGAACAAGCCCATGTCTCTCTTCAGGAAGGAAGATGGTTTTATGTTCTTCAAAAGCCACTTTTCTCTTTGTGTAATATAAGTCATTTAATTATGGAAGGGGCTCATGAGGGCCCTCAGATCTCCATCAAAGCCTGACAGAGTCATATTCGTGACGGCATGCCCACTCCACTGCCTTCACAATCCGACACCTGCTGATGGAGCCCATAATGGCTGAAATCAGGTCACCCATCGCAGAGGACTAACTCAGAACCATCTTATGAGTTACCTACTCTAGAAACTGAATTTACTCAGGTCTACAGGCTCCCTTTCAACATATTAGCTACCACCCACTGCAGGAAGCAAGGAATAAAGATTTATTGCCTAATACTTTAGTGGTTTGAATTAACTCTCCCTTCAGAGACTTGACTTATTCACTTTCCAGTTCTGGCCCTACTGAGAAAAATGACCATTTTTTTCCAAGATTTTTTTTTTTTTTCAAGGTGGCCTTATCAAAAGATTTAAAAGGCTTCAGATCATCCTCCCAAGGTGACGTTCTATTGAGGCAACAGAATCAAGAGCTGTCCCAAGAAACAGACGGCAGGTATTTTAGTCCCACTTTTGTCGACAGGGATCTAAATCACATACATTCAATAAAATTCAATAAATATTTAACCTCTCTGAATCTTGGCTTCCTCCTTTATAAAAAATAGGGATTGCCAAAGACCGGGAATTGGCAAAATCTTTCTGCAAAGGCCTGACAGTAAATGTTCCAGGCCTTCTAGTCATACAGTTCCTGTTGCAACTACTTGACGCTATCCCGTGAAAGCAGCTATAGACAATACACAAACGAATGCTGTATTCTAATAAAATTTTATTTATAAAAAACAGGCAGTCAACACCTGCCATAGACTCTCGCCCTAATCAGGTGATACTTGAGCTATCTGCCATGGTCCTAACATGGACATAGTTTGTTACTGGAAGCAACAAATTTAACCACTCTGTACCTGAATTTCCCTTTGTGTTGAAAGAAAATACCATTACTTGTCATGTCACTTGCTCATAGAAATTTCTAAAGGACTGATGAGCTAATGTTTCAAAGTATTATGATTTCTTGATGAAGGGCACAGGAGAAGTATTAATTATTATCAACTGTACCTTTTAAGCTACCATCATCTGATTATTATTGTACCTGGAAATACAATGAGGATTCTGATTCATATCATTCTATGATGTTCTAACATGCTATACTATGGTCTCTCACCCTATAGTCTCCTTTCAAATGATTAATAAAAACCTGTGAGTTGGAAGCTAATATTACTCTTCGATATCTTCCAAAGAGTAAATGGAAGGATAAAAGAAACAGATCCCACCATTTTATATACAGATTTTAATATTTTTCCATTTATCATTCATGATTATTCAACCTTAAAGCCTAAAAATGGAGCATTCTCAAGAAATAGAAGAGACATGGGAGCTATGCCAAAAGTCATTAAATAAAGTTGATATGGTTTCTTTATTTTTATTTGTTCACCCTTAGGAGAAGTGCCATTAAAAGTAAATTCCTTAAATGAGAGACTTTGGAATTAGATATACGTTAAAATATGATTTAAAAATCCTAAGGGATAATTAACACTAATTTCATCATTTCTCAGGGATATTCACATAAAATGTCTTTTACATCTTACCCATCACCAATTATCAACCAATCTTCCACCTTTAACAAGTAATTCATCTAGTAGATATTTCTCTGGTACCCATTATATACAATGGACTGACAGAAAGGTGGAAAACTTGTACGTATAACAATAAAAAGTAGTGAAAAGTGCCCTCAGGTGTTAACAAGCTGTATTCATGAGTTTGAAGGAAAAAGAAGTTCCTTTGACTGAGTTGATAAGGAAGATTTGTTTTATGAGAGAAGTGATACTTGAGTTGAGTCTGGAAGACAGGAAAGAGACAAAGAGCTTTCTAGATGGCCCCAAATACAGACTCCAAGCCCAGGCACATGACTGTGAGCAATTCAGATCATGTAAAAGCTTGTTAGTTCAGGATATGGCAGTAAATCATGGAAGGCCCAAGGTAATCAGGCTAACAAGTCTATGTTTAAGGAAACACCCATCCAAGGATTTTGAGAGGAGAGGAGTTAACACATTCTGAGCCCTTATAATGTTTCAAACATTTCTCTAACCTGTATGGACACAGCAATAAGTGTAAAGACACAGGAAAAAAAAAATCTCCACCCTCATTTTCATAGGGGGAGACAGACAAAAAACAAAATCAATAAGTAAATGATACCACGTATTTGAAGGTTAAATACTACAGATAAGCAATTATAAATAAAGCAGAAAAAGCAATTATAAACAGGTTGGTTAGGGCAATATTGGAAGTTACATTTGAGCAAGCGTTTGAAGTAGGTGAGGGAGCAAGCCAGGGAGGTCTGTAGAAGAACAGAATTCCAGGCAGAAGGAACTCTAATGCAAACGCGTTACAGATCAGCAAAGCAACCTGTGTGAGCAAGGAAGAGGACAGAGGGAGATGATGTCCGAGACGTAAGGAGAGCCACACCACTTAGTCTTACAGACAATCATGAGGACTCTGGATTTAGGAATATTAATCTACCAGCACTGGGCAGAATGCATTGGAGGAGGGAAAAAATTAGTAGAAGCAACATTTGAAAAGCCATTTTCCAGGTGACAAGTTCTGAAACTACTCATTTGCTCATTCATTCATTCACATTAATTCAGCACATATTCAGGAAACACTGTGCTATATATTGACACTAAAACTGTGACTGATGGACAAATTCCCCCCACATGAAGTTGACCCTTTGGTGGGATGATGATAGTACGAATAGGAAGGTTCCACATGTTGATAAGCTTCTAAAACTCTATAGGTATCTAAATTTCATTATGAATCTAATATTGTAAAAGAGAAGATCCCAAAAGGTCCAACTGTATAAACAGTCCTTAGTCTATTTCTTAAGTCATTTCTTTAGCAATCTCCTTTAATGAAATATTAGCCAATATTCTTTCCACTCTTACAATTACTTTTGAAAAGAATGATCGGACATTCCACATCAAGAGAAATCAAAACATCCAAACAATGAAGAATAAACGAAATCTCTGAGGCTTATCTTTCCACCAATTATGATGAGTCACAGAAAATAGATGACAAACATGATTAATTCAAATACAAGCATTTAGGAATAGATTAATTTAGCAAGCATAAAAAAACCAAAGACTTGTTCGAAATTACCAAGTTCGTCTGTAACCTAGACAATAGTGTTTTCCAAACAAATTGCTGATGCATGAAGATATTATCAATGGTGGCTGGATGACTGGCTTTAGTACCCCCATAATGATAAACCCGCTGTCACAGAGGACAGATAGGAACTAGTTTCTGCTGTCAAACTGTCATGGAATTATTAAATATGGAGGGGGAAAATGACCCAAGCAGTATGTAATGAGCTCCTTTTCATTCTCTTTCTACAAAAGCACATCTGTGGATTGTTAATGACTCTGAAATGGATGAACCAAATTGATGAGAAAGAAAAACATCTTTCAGGGATAGGAAAAGGGGAAATGAACACACACACACACAATGTTTATAAAATATAATTTAAAATATAAAGGCTTGTGAAAGTACTGTGGAAAACTATAAAGTGGCATACAGATGTAAGCTATTATTATGCATTTCCATATTGCTTGATTGCTTTCCCTGCTCTTTATGTTTCTAATATAGATCATTAATCTTTCAAAATATAGAGAAATACCAAGACTTCTTCACAAGTAGTCTAGTGTGTGACTTTCGTGAGGTGGCACTGCCATCCCAAATCTGGCCCTTTCTATGGTGCTGGATGATTTTCTTACTGGATGTGCCCTGTGGACTGTGCACAGTGACTTAAATGCGTATAAGACTCTCATTATCTCCGTTCACACAGATTGGTACCAAGTTTTGTGGACTGACTTTTGTTAACTAGAGTCCCTGTGCCACAAAGACTCAGTTGGCCTGGGGGTGCCCAGGAAAGCCACACCTTAGCTCAAGGATATGACTCAATCATGAAACTCCTCAAGCGCAGGTCTTGGTGTCATTGGTCTTCATACCTCCCTCAATAACCCTCAACTAAGCTGGACGACTTAGAGATGTCAGACCGGAGCAAGCACATTAGACAAAATCATCATGGCATTACCCATACACTAAGGCCACCATTTTATTTGGTCATAGTTAGTGATACTGAGGTTATCTGTCTTCGGAAATCTCAGAGGTGAAGAATTTATTTGTGCTTTAATACATAAGAAAGAAAGTAGTAAAGCAGTAGGAAACCAGGCCTTATTCCTTAGTTTAAGGACAGACACAAGTCTGAAAGTAATCAATAACCTGCTTGTTCTCGGGTGGTATCAGTTAGCTATATCACAAAGGTAGTACGGTGTTAAAAAGAAAAAATGACCAATATTTGTAAACATAGAGACATATAATTCTGGAAAGGGAAATCACCTTTAATACTCAGGTTTTCTGACTCAAAGGGAGAACTGTTTGAAACACCACTGTACATAAAGGACTCTATGTGACATAAATATACATTTCAAGTGGGAGTGAGGGCCATTTGGCACATGATTTGGCTCTTTCACACAAGGTAAAAACACTAAGAAAGAAAGAAAAGTGAGAAGTCATTGAAGGAAAAATTAAACAGTATATAGCTGACTTGCATTCACTAGAACCCACTGTGAGAAATATAGAATGCAGTATTATAATGTGTATAAAGAAAAAATATCATTTTAATATATGACATTTACTACAAAACCTCAGATTTAAACATTCTTTAAAGTAATCTTGAAAATATAACACACTATCTCTCCACTCACACATATCCATAGGAAATTCATTCTTACACAACTTGTCTATACAGAGCCTAACAAGTATCCTACAGATTGTGTTATAATTTTTTAGTCACGTTTTCTCCACTACAAAAAAAAACAAAAAACAAAAACTCGGTTCATTTTTACATAAAATGTATTTACAGACCCAGGCAGTATCAGAAGAAGCAGATGAACAGAATAAACAATTAACTGGTGTCCCAATTTCCAGATCAATGAACACCTTAATGGTGCACTGAAACCCTTCACCTCCACCCGCCAAGCCCTGAAGATTATATGATTAAAAAATCTGTGCCTTTAACCAGCTCCTCTCTCAGTATTTTTATTCCACGCCACCCCACTTAGTTGGCTAAATGACTAGGCAACAAGGTCAATCAAATGCAATACTTCTCTCTATTCAAATAGAATGGAAATTTTGACCATTCCACATTGAAAGAGCAAATACATTCTCACACTGACAACCACATTCCATTGGCTTTTCCTGAAAGCAAAGTGTGACAGATGCCTTGGCTGTAATTGCCAATCAGCCTTTACATGGCAGCTGAAAACACAATATATCACTTTGATCTCCTTTGCTCTAAACACATCCACAATCAAGAAACCTGAACAAGGAATAAGAAATTGGCATCATTTCCAGAAGCTGTCACTCCACAACCCTTTAAATACTATAATGTACATTTTGCTCATATTTTTATTTCTCTGTTTCAGAGACACTCTGTCGAAGACCTGAACAAAAATCACCTACACTCACATATTATACATATATATTTAAAGAAATATTTGGAGCACACATTTTATTACCAAGGACAAAATCCAAATATAAGCGCATTTAATTAAATATCACCACTACCATTTCCTTTTCCAGTTACACACTTGAGGGATAAAACCATATAAGCATGCTCAGCTGATCTGGAAACAGTGTTCACAAGAGCTGTACTCACATTTTGCAGGCAGGTCATAGCCACATGTGATTTTTGCATGTCCAGTCTCACAGCCGTTCAGGTTACGACATTCAGCCAGTAAACAGGGGCCAGCTGCTCTGTGAATACAGCCATCCACTAGGAGAGAGAGAAAAAAGTTAGCTCATTTTTGTCCTTTTGGAAGTAAATGCAAGTAAATGCAAAACTGGATACAGCAAGAGAAAAGGAACTCAATTTGTTCCTCTTGAAAATCACCGTAGTCTCATGGAAGAAAACCCATGATGTCCAATCCTCCAAACACTATGCTTTCATGTGTGTGTGTGTGTGTGTGTGTGTGTGTGTGTGTGTGGTGGACAGAGGTAGAAGGGTTACACAAGTCATGTAGTGTGCTGGCAAACATTAAACAACAGTTTTCTCTTGGGATGGGGGAATCCCTGATTTGTAGCCTTTTCCAACATCAATTGTGTAAATACCCCCACCATGTCCAATTTCAAACTATCAGCTTGAGGTCACTGAACACAGGGTGCAAAAGAAATGCTAATAATTCTGTCTCCCAAGCTGGTAAGTATTGCCTCCAACATACCACAAGTTATAGAAGAAAAAGGTCAAGAAGAAAGTGAAAACAACACTCTAAAACATCTGTACTCACCTCAAAACTGAGAGTAGAATTAAAGCCATTAAAAAAAACCAGACTTCTGAGCTCCCCCTCCCCCAACAACAGGACACAAACACAGCTGTGTCTGTGCAGGCTGACAGAGCACTAGACGACAGGCAAGGGTAGCTTGGGTCTTAGTAAATGCCCATAAAACCACCCTCACTCACCTGACAGCGACTAAGCCAAGAACTTCAGCTGCTCCTGCCCGCGCTCCACTAAATGAACAGCTTCCTGCCTTTCACCAACCCGAAGTCTCCTCAGTCCTCTGGCCTCTCATCCTCCCCCTTCACATCTGGCCCACACCTTGAGACTTGCCTTTTGAAAACACAAACCTAATGCTGTTGGAAATTAAAACTTTATATGACTGGATGGGGCGGGCGTGAGTGCACAGACGGAAGGCTCAAAGATCATATGCACACACATTCGGAAATTGAAAACTTGGGCTCTTAGTTGCTGTTGAATGGACCCTTTGGACTGAAAGGAAATGCAAGATAGCTAAACGAAGGATAAAGAGACAAAGAGGGAGAGAGTAGTAGTAAGCTGGGATGCGAAAATAAACCAGGATATTAGAGGTTAGAATATGTCCCCACGGGCCACAGCACCAGGTAACTGACCCAGAGAACCTTCAACATTCCAACGCTCATTCTTTCACTGTTCAGTCATACACATACTCACACATACAATTTTTCTCTTCCAAAAAGAGCTTAATAAATTTTGCTCCAACTCTTTCACATGGCAATTCTACTTTTTTAAAAAAATTATTCTACGGAATAATTAACACAAGTGCAAAAGCTATAACTCTAAGAATGTCAGAGTTGTTTATAATAGTGGAAACTTGGAACTTCTCAGAGAGCTAGTTAGATAAATCAAAATCCATCAATGCAATACTATTATGCAGCTGCTAAAAAGAATGGGCCAACTCTATATGTAAATAGTCCTAAACATGGAAAGATGCCGAAGTGAAATGTCAGGTTTAGAAGAGTATATATATCATATAGTCACAATTTTGCTTACAAAGCGATACACACACACTTATTATACAGATACATTTACACACACACACACGCACGCACCCTGAAGATATACCAAAATACAAAAAGTGACCATGAGATGGAAAACAGAGGGTAAGACTATTAGTAAAAAAAAATTAGGTCCTAATTTATGTTTCAATTTTTTTTTTACAAGACCTTCAGGAGAAGTATTTTAAATTGAACATTTTTTTCTTGGCAAAGAGATAATAAGTTACTTAGTTTGAAATGGATAATTAAAATAGGATTTGCTAGTATCTTTGATCATATGATGTCAAATATTATCTGCATTATTTAGATTGCAGTATAATGCAGTTTGTAGATACCTAATTCTCAAAATCTTCATGCTATACCAGCATTGATGAGTGCATTAGAGCAATGAAAGAATGGCTGAAGAGCTATCTAATAATAATGACCTCAGTTTAAATTTCTTGAGTGCATCTATATATGCCAGCCACTGTACTCAGGACAACCTTATCAGTAGATACTAAGTTTATCATCTCCATTTTATAGAAGCTTATAAGACGTTAGTAACCTCTCAATGTTCACAAAATATTGGCAATGTGATTCAAAACCTTAGGTTTGGGGATACCTGGGTGGCTCAGTCGTTAAGCATCTGCCTTCAGCTCAGGTCATGGTCCCAGGGTCCTGGGATCAAGCCCCGCATCGGACTCCCTGCTCGGCAGGAAGCCTGCTTCTCCCTCTCCCACTCCCCCTGCTTGTGTTCCCTCTCTCGCTGTCTCTCTCTTTCTCAAATAAATAAATAATCTTTAAAAAAAAAACCAAAACAACAACAAAATCCCCTTAGGTTTGTCTGATATAGCAACCATACCCTTGCCCACTATAATTCACAGCCTTCAGGATCTGAATCCAGGTAGTCTTACCTCAATCCCTGCATGTGGCATGTGGAACCACCATATTACATTGCCCTTCAGTTTCCATCAATTCTACTTATGAGCTGTAATGATTATATAATCACATGCACAGATTTCCAACATGCAGTTTTGATGAGTCTATACTCATGTAACCATGATACCAATAAAAATGCAAAATGTTTCCGTCAACCCAAAAAGTTCTCTTGCGCCCTTTCCATTCAATTTCCCTTCTCACCCCACAAAGAGAGCCCCTTTTCTGATTTCAATCACCCTAGCTACGTTTTGCATGTTATATAGCTTCAAACTTCATTTTTGAGATTCATCTGTGTTGTTGCATGCCGTGTACTTCATTCCTCTTTATTCCTGAGTAATATTCCACGGTTGAAAATACCATAATTTCTTTATCCATTCATCTATAAATAGGCAGTGGCGTATTTGCAGGTTTTAGCTATTGTGAATATATCTGCATACCTGTACAAGTCCTTTTATGGCTATATGTTTTATTCCCTTTGGACAAATAAATATGAATAAAATTGCTGGGTCAGTATATATTCTACTCTATAAAGAACTAATATGCAGTTTTCCTAAGTGATTATACCAATTTACATGTATCCCCAGCAAAGTCTGGGAGTTCAAGCTTTGACAATCCTTTGGTGTTGTCAGCCTTTTTAATTTGAGCAATTCTAATGGATATAAAGGAGTATCTCACTGTGATTTCAATCTGCATTTCCCTGATGATTAACGATGTTAAGTATCTTGCCAAGTGCTTCTTGGTCATTTATATATATTCTTTTTGGAAATGTCTGCTCATGTCTTTTGCTAATTTTTATTGTCTTTTTATTACTGAGTTTTGTTAAATCTGCTATTAGGTTCATCCAATTTTTCTTTTTAATTTCAGAGATTTATTTTTTAGATCTTGAGATTTTCCTTTGGTCCTTTATCTTACAGTTTTCATATTACTCCTGAATTTTCCCATCTCCTCGTCCATTTTTTCATGTAAATGCCTTCACAGATTCTGCATAGTGATTTTCACATCCTATCTGACAATTCCGGTATCTATGTCAGCTACTAGTTTGTTCATATTGACTGACTTTTCCCAAGACTCTGGGTCATATTTTCTTGTTCCTTTGCATGTCCAGTAATTACTGATGACATATAAACACCGTAAATATATTGAAAAGGCTTTAAATTATATTATCTTCCTCCAAACAGCACTGAAGTTCACTCTGGCAAGCAGTTAAATTACTGCCAGGTAATAGGGAGGTGTAAGTTTAGGCTTTGTTAAGGCAGGTTTATTCCAGTCTTTCCCTTACTTCTAGGATGTGGTCTTTACTCCTAAAGCATGAACCTTCCAGAGCTTCAATAGAAAACCCAAGTGTTTATCAATTCCCTCTAACTCGAGGGAACTAAAATTCTAAACTCCATATCCCTGAAGTGAGAAAACGAATGTTCTGCACAGTTCTTTCAGCTTTCTGGCTCTCGTTTTCTTCCTGGGCTCCTTGGACTCTTTATCTGTACATGTATGATTAAGGCTCTGCCAAAGATTATAGGTATTCATTTACAGATTAGGGGGGCTCCCTCTGTGTCTCTCTCCCTTCGGGAATCCTAATCTCAATTCCTAGTCGTTCTGACAACCCTGAATTCAGTCTTATGATTCCTAAAGCCAATAAAACTACTGTTTTTTCCTTGGAGCCCTATCAGCCACTTCCCATGTGGGGCATGGAGGACCCTTGGGGTCAAAGCCATTTAAATGTGGATCTCACCCCAGTGTGGTTTCCCTCTTTAGAAGGTAGAATCCTTTTTAGTTTCAGCTTGCTTTTAGTTGCTCTCTAGTGCCAATAAACAGTTTCTATCATTGCTTTTATATTTTGTCGAGAATTTTAAATTACTATTGGTGGGAAGTCTACTCTGATACAAGCTAGTCTGTCATTATCAGAAGCTGGAAGTATACGCTACATTTTCTATTGGCTAAAACATGATATCATATTATTTTAGAGCTATATGTGGTCTTTGGGAAAAGTACATGGGAGAAAAAAGGAAACGGCATTATCTCTTGTATCAATTCTGTACTTGAAAGTGGGTTGTTGTGTCTTTGAAAAACAAAAAATAAATAAATAATGTCTCTATATGCGCAAACTCTGTATGAGATTTTAAAATTCTCTAACCTATCGCCAATCCTTTTGCTTGACTTATTTTTCCTAAAATGCAAATCTGATTTCATCACTTCCATACTAAAGTAATGTTTGCTATTTCCCATACCTTACATTATGAAACTCTTATTTACAAATTATGGTCTTTAGACTCTTCACGAATGTGGCTCCAACCTAACCTCCCAACCTCACATCATCCCACTCTCACTCCCTTGTCATCATGTACTCTGACACATCTGAATCCTTACCATTCCCTAAACACAACGAGACTTCCTTTGCAAAGTACTCTCCACCCAGAATATCCAGCTACCCCTCCCCTGTTTCCTGCCTAGCAAGGTCTTTCTCATTGTTCAACTTCTAGCTCCAATGTTTCCTCCAAAAAGCCATCCACTACATTTACAGGACACAATAATGTCTTTTTATGTTCCCATATTCTGGCGTGTACCCTTATTTTCATACTTATAAACTGTTTTACAGCTATTATATAAACACAGCAGACTGGTTAAATGTGAGAAAGTCTCTCCTGCTTTAGTCATTCAGCTCCTTGAGGGTACAGGAGGTGGCTTATTCTTTTTATATCCCTAGTTATCTTTTTTAAAAAGACTTTATTTATTTGAGAGAGAGAGAGAGAGAAAGAGAGCGAGAGGGCACAACCAGGGGGAGCAGCAGAGGGAGAGGGAGCAGACCCCTGTTGAGCAGGGAGCCCAATATGGGGCTCCATCATAGGCCCCAGGGGTTACCCCAGGTTTGTTTTCTTTTTCTTTCTTTCTTTTTTTTTTTTTAAATAATACTGAAGAAGTAATCAGGGTAGTTAAATCCAAAGAACCAGAAATGGAAAAGCTAATTAAATACACAGCCACAATGTTGTGGTCACAAATCTAGTGATGAGCTTCCATATTAAAAGTGTGAACAGAGGAGCCTGGGTGGCTCAGTCCTTAAGCGCCTGCCTTCAGCTCAGGGCGTGATCCCAGAGTTCTGGGATTGAGCCCCATGTCAGGCTCTTCCGCTGGGAAGCCTGCTTCTTCCTCTCCCACTACCCCTGCTTGTGTTCCCTCTCTCGCTGGCTGTCTCTCTCTCTCTCAAATAAATAAATAAAATCTTTTTAAAAAAATTAAAAAAAATAAAAGTGTGAACAATTCACTGAATCTGAAAATTCACCCATTCACCCATTTCCCTCGGGTCTGGTGCAGCCCACTAGAAAATCTCCTCCTTTACCTTCCTTTAGGGTCTAAAAAGGCACCAGGCTGGGTAGTGGCAAGATGTGAGATGTACACAGCAGCACTTTTTCCATTTCTCCCACCCCCAGTCCCCAGGGGGGAGGGGATAGAGGACCAACCGTCCTTACACTGCCATACAAGGTATTCAGTCTGACCCAAAATGTCTAAAACCAATTGCAACCAAAAAACAAAAAACAAAAACCAACCAAACAAAAAACCCAAGACCAAAAGTCTAAATGAGAAACAAAACCTGAGCACAATTTTCCAGAGAGCAATAGGACTACCAATGCCGCTTATCCTATAAAAGAAATATTCACATAGGAAAACAGAAAAGATGACTAAGCTCCATAAATAAATATGTTCACTGAAGTCCACTTATTTTTCTTTCTGGTTATATAGCTAGAAAGCAATTCCCAGCCTCCTTTATAGTGAGGTCCTGTGAGGTCATGAGTTTGAGTTCTGTTCAAAGGAGTATCAGTAAAAATGATGTAACTACTTCTATGTCCAAACCCTAAAACTCCTTGCACCCAGTCTCATCTTCTGTTCTCTTCAGGCTGCATGCAGAGGATGGTACAGCAACTAAACAGAAAGTACCTGAATCCCTAAATGACGGTGTGGAACAGAGCTCCACCTCACCCCTACTTCCCATATTGGACTGTCAATCCGGGGATAGGCAAAATTTTATTGTGCAAAACCACTGAGATTTGGGGATGTTTGTAATAGTAGTTTGCCTTGACTGATACTTTTACTACTACTTTAAATACTCCAGTGATAATTTTCATTCAGCTTGATTACTGCTATTTTTTAAACTTGTATGCCAAAAAATTTTTAGATTTTACTACTAGAATGAACATATTATCTTAGCCAATTTCATTTCCTGAAGTATGCCTCAGAATTCTTAATCATGCTAGACACCAAGGACTCCATGAACACCAAATCCAGCCTGTCCTATTCATTCAAAGAGTTGTTCCCCTCGTTTTGTGATCAAAACCAGACTAACAGAAGATAAAGGCTGAGGACTGCCTAAAAAACTGTCTATGGTATGATCAGCTAGGAATGGAGTGAACACTGAGGTCACTCAGAGAGCTGCTCTTCATCAGGACTAACAGGAGTCTGGCAGCAACTTCTTCCAAAAACCAGGTTTTCTGCTGTACTGACAATCCTGCTTTTACCATTCTGACAGCAAGGCCAAAATGCTTGCAGGCAGATGGTTAACTAAGGCAAGGGCCTTTGACTCCTGGCCTCTTTCCTCCAGTTATCTAACAACATCTAAATCCAGACGACTTCAGCCTATTAATTACACCATCTTGGGCAGGTTTCCTTACACCATAGCCTAGAGAATTAGACTGTCTCCGGATGGGGTAGAAAGATGGGTTCTGGTTGTGCTTGAGGGGGAATTGTTCTTACTTTAGTCAGTAGTACCTGGGGGTGTAGAGTTTGAGTACGTTTTTAATAGGATAGTCTTAACCCACTATTTAAATAACTACAATGAAGACAAAAGAGATGGGATATGAAACCACATCAATTTTTCTGACCTAAGATTTATTTTACCCCATACATTCCAATCTGCCTCTCTGGCCTTCCCCAGGTAAATCTCCCCATATTATATACAGATGAATAAATTGATCCTGAAAATAGGAAAGAAAAAGCAAGCCACAAAGCACTGAACAGGAATCCATAAGATAGAGTGGACCAGTAAGTAAGTGTAAGAGCTAGCAAAAGAAGAACCAGGGAAGATTTCTAAATATGTGTTTTGAAAAATACTAAACACAGTATACAGCAAAATACAGTTATTTTATAAATTGGCCCTGTGAGCTCTCTTCTTTGTCTTACAAAGACAAAATTTTAAACAGTTTTTAGCAAGGGGGATTCTGAAGCTCTTAGATCTGTACATATTCATTTAATCTTCTTTTGTAAATAAAAGACAGTAACTTAATCTAAAAGCAGCCGCATGAATCACATTAGCCTGAAAAATAAGACTCTCATTGAATATATCTTTTAGAAGCCCAAGAGAATACAACAGAGTTCTTTCCAAATCAAATCAACATAAATTTATTAAACAAATACCTCACAAAAAGCATTCTGCAAGAAGCTGTGAAGAAATCAAATGATGGTAATAATATGTCACATCTTTTGAGGATTTACCATGTGCCTTCTGGTGTGCTAAGTGACTTGCAAGCTTTCCCTGTATAAAAGGCAGTGCTGCAAAGTGGAAGGAGGATGGTTCTAGAGTCAAAAGGCAGAGATTTGTGTCCCAGTGCCACCACTTTCGCTCCCCATACTTTCATTTTCTCATCTGCAAAATAGGGGCCCTTATAGGACCTCTCTTCAAAATCACAGGGTTTTTGTGAGCAAATGAGCTATTACATGACAACCACTCTGACCTGCTTGGCATGTAGCAAGCATGTAGTAAACACTGGTTACGTTATTACATGTTATCATCATAGACTTCTTGACAGGTAAGCTCTATTAGGATGACTACTTAACAAAGAAGAAGATGTTAAGGAGTTAGTGCAAGATCACACAGAAGCTGGGGTCAGAATCCAGGTTTGCTCAAACTTAATCTATATTCTTAATCCTTACTCTCTCTTACTGCCATTCATGCAAAGAAGTATGACCATGGCCCCTTCCCTTGGGAGGCAAGTGAATAGGACAGACAGGCTCAGAACCATACTTTGACTGAAATAAAAAGTAATCAGCAATATATAGAATATCTTAGTTATGGAGAGTATGCCTTTTAATAGATAAAAAAAAAATTAGAGGAATAGGCCACATGATAATGTGTTACTTTTTATAAAGTCCTTTGACAAAATGACCACATATTTCACTCTCGAAACAATCTTGCAAGGTGGTCCTGGACTTTATTACTTTTACCATTTTACAGCTGAAGAAACTCAACCAATGCAAGAGTAAATGTCTAAGGTCATCCACCTGTTAAGTGGCAGATATGAATTCAAGTTCCATTGCTCTTAAAGTGTGGTCAATATCACCTGGGAAGCCTGAAAAAAAAAAAAAAAAGTGGATTCCTAGACCCAACCTCAAATCTCAAGGATCAGTCTCTCTAATCGTGGGACCCCAGAATCTGCATTTAAAAATCTCAACGGATAGCACGGATGCACACAACCAACTGAGAACTTTTGAGAATCACTCCTCTATACGACCTTGTTTTCCTGACAAACCTCCAAAGAGCAGTGAGTGGTTGGCTCTGTGGCGAGTGATCTGAGAATTCACTGGAAGCACCAAGTCACAAGTCATGGCTCTACCAAATCAGAAGATCCCCTTTAATTTTAATTAGAGCTATATTCCCCCATGAGTCCTAATCAAATACTGAAAGAATCCCTGCCCTTAACAGTTCACTGTTAGAGCAGGCAGTGTTAACTGGAACTAGAACTGAAATCCGGTAACAAGTAGGATTTTTATTAAATGCTGTTTCGCTCAAAGATGATACAGTAGTCATGAAATGCCTTTGGTCTAAAGAGGTCCTTGGTTTATGGTCTCCAAAGTAAGGTCACAAGACATCCATACAGGGGATAGAAGAATATATTTAAACTTTTCTTGACATTTTTAATTTTTATCTAAAAAGATATGAATGAAGTTCAAGTTTACTAATATTTAGCACACAGACTGACAATAGCACTTGTACATAATTTACAAGTAAACACACACAATTTATAAGTTCACGCTCAAAAATTTTTACTGAGAAAGGTACATAATTAAAAAAAAATTTTAAAGTCAACAAAGTGATTAACAGGGCTCTAGAATCAAACTGCCAGACTCTATCACTTAGAGTTTCTGCATCTACATAATGGGTATAATATTAGTATCTACCTTCTACGGTTCTCATTCTGATTAAATAGGGTAACATTTGTACAGTGCTTAGCTTGAGTAGTGCCTGTATCAGTGCTCAAAGAATGTTACTGTGGTAGGTACTCCTACCAGTGCGATTGCTGCACAGAAAATTGTAACAATTATTCCCATCTTTGCACCATGTTCTTGGAAACGTGACTCTACAGCTGTTCCCATGAAGAAATGGAATCTGTTTCCCCACACCCTGAATCTAGGCTGATCTTGTAACTTGCTTTGGCCAAGAGAATGAGGCAGAAGCAACCCTGTGCCAGTTCTCAGCCTGAGTCTCAAGAGGCCTTTCACACTTCTGCTCAGCAACCATGTACATGAGCCGAGGCCAGCCTGATGAACAGAGACAAGCTATCCCAGCTGATGCCACCCTAGACTAGTTGGCCTCAACTTTCCTAGCAACTGACCACAAATACATATATGAGAACTGTCCATGAGAAGAACTGCCCAGCTTATTGGTGAACCTATAGAATTATGAGTTATATAAATAGTTGTTTTAAGCCACCAAACTTTGGGGGTGATCTGTTACACAGAAAGGCCAACATCATCAGAAAAAATACAAAGCAATAATCCATTCTCAGGTGATGATATAAAAGAAAAAGGTTAAATAGCTGTCCCAAACTCTTAGGAAAGAAAAACAATATAGCTGAAGTAATCGGGTGAAAAGTTGATTCCATTAGAGGTCACCTGTAGCCTGCACGGAAGATTTATGTGTCAGGTACTAAATAGCATCAGTGTTCCCTTTAGGGAGGAGAAGAAATATCTGTTAGAAAAAGCAATACAGTGACAAGGAGATCTACATCTTGAAGCTTCACAGATGCAAGGAATTAAGCTATCTGAAACAGCCTTGGGCTGACTTAAAAATTAACTTCTGTTATGAGCCACCTGATCTTGCTGGTCAGTTTGACTATGAGACCTGGGCTGTGATCCCCGCAGAAGATGACAAACGTAAGAGAATAAACATGGACACAAAAAGGAACCTGGAGGATTTGCAACCAAGGGTCACACACCTAGCTTTCTTCACCTCTAATCTAAAAGCTAAGGGACTGATCTTAAAAAATTAGGAGACGGGTCTTAAGATTCTAGGAGATAGAATTATCTAATTGTGCAGATACCCAAGAAACAATGACTTTTTTTTTCTTTTCTTTTCTTTTTTTCTTTCTTTTTTTTTTTATCTCTCTTGTTAAACTTGAACTCCCAAGTGAGGCTAAGAGAATATTTATCCTCAGAAACAAACAGACCTTCCAAAAATTTTCTTGGGAAAAATATGAATCGATGAGCTCTATCTCATCATTAGGTTTGAGACTGAGAAAGTCAAGTTGATTAAAATCCTACTCAGGTTATAAGAAAGATATATTTAGTCAACACTAACTTCATGGTAAACACATCACTTAAGACCTAACCCCATGCATCTCCTTCCACATATCCAAGCTCTGTCCTTAAGAAAGAAAGAAAGAAAGAAAGAAAGAAAGAAAGAAAGAAAGAAAGAAAGAAAGAAAGAAAGAAAGAAAGAAAGAAAGAAAAGTCCTTGACCAAAGAAAATGTCATTATGACATTGATTACTGGTTGTCTACCCACTATCAATTCTCATTTTCCCTACCAACAGAATCCCTATATTGACTGGGGTGGCTATATGCCCAACTAAAAACCTATATTTACCAGCAGCTCTTTCAAAAATGAAAAAGATATGAGTGACCAATTTAGATGGAAAGAGATGCCATTAAGTGCATTTCCAAGAAATCTCATTACAGAGGGTTTACTCATGCAGCAGATCAATCCATCTATCTATCTTATTATCTATTACTACTACTATTAGGCTTTCTTACTGTTCTCCTATTAGTAGTCTTTTGTACTGTTACACCTTTGAGACTTAAACTAGGTGGCCTGACTTCAATAACCATCTAATGAGAATGAACATGAAGGTTACACACTCTGGTATGGTAGAAAGAAGAGTTGGTAGGTGCCTGAATCTCTGATGGCATCTGTGGAGATGTCAAATTAGGACTACTTTTCATTCAATGAGAGAAAACAGTTTTTGTTAACGAGCATATGTCTCGTGTAAGTCACTATCTGGGGTGGGAATGGGACTTCTGTAACTTGGAACCTAATGCCATCTTTAAATGTTGTAGGCATGCATTTTAATTTAGCTGAGACATGTCCCTTGAAATTCCAGATGAGTAATGTTTCTTTGACTATTACAAAAGTATTAATTACTAAGAAATTCTGAGCTGACAAAACATTGGAAATGGAACAGGAGGCAAAACTCCCAACAGATCAATGGAGGGGGCCAGGGCAGTGCTGACCATACCACTAAAGAAGGAATGGAAGTTACGAGAACCTAGAATGTGCCAGTCAACAACCATGTGACCTTAAGATGGTTTATATTTTATCCGTTCTCAGCAGGGAGAGATATTCCCATCTGCAATAAGGCTGGATTTCCTCAAGTTAGTTTCTACTAAAGAATCCAGAGAAGACAATGAGGATCATATTTCTCTGGAAGTCCACAGAGATAGTCTGATGAAGGGTAAATCTGCCATCAGAGATGACAGGGATTTTCAGGCAAAGGATGTATTAGCTGGTGCCTCAAGAGCCCAGTAATAACCCCCTCTTCTTCTTCTTCATCATCTTCTTCTCCTTCTTCTTTTTTTTCTTCTTTCTTTCTTTCTTTCTTTCTTTCTTTCTTTCTTTCTTTCTTTCTTTCTTTCTTTTTTTAATTTGGAAAGTTTACTTGGGAAGAAAAAAAAAATGCAATTCAATTCTTATTCAAGGGCAACCACATTTCTCCAACCCAAGCAGAGACCCTTCTCGAGGAAATATGAAAAGGCAGGTCTTACCACTATATCACCTGAAAGAATAACTCCTCAAAATAATCTGCAAATCTGATGTTAATAGAGACTAAGCATTAATGGAAATTTTGACTTTAAGAAGAAATAATAACTGTGTTCCTGGGCAGCCTAATAGATCTGCTTCTGGAGCGTGGTTTTGCCTGGGTTAAAGGCATAGATTGTGCCCTTGTTTCTGGGTAGGTCTTCTTAATAGAGATTAGGTCAAACAGAAATGTAATGTCAGAGAGACCTCTCTCTTTCCAAGAAATAAAAAATGAGTCAACTTACATACTTCCTCTTCTATCAGAAACTTCCCAGTGGCTGGGGACACAAGTTCAACACTAGGGATGATGTAGGTCAATGTTAACAGATGCTTCTAAGACAACCTCATTTGTTTTATCAAAAAATGAGACCTATGGAGAAAGGTAATCTTTCCTCAAGGAATTCAGCTTTTAAACTTCAATCGTGTTATAGAATCTTTTCTCCTCATTTTCTTCCTACAAAGAAGTACATATGTCATTTTGTGGTTAATACTCCCACCTGCTTCAGGAAATACTAATGGTTTCAGGTAAGGTGATAAAGGATTAAAAATCTTTAGGACAAAAAAATCTCTCTGAACTTTCAATTGGTTGTCTGAAGGAAAATGATAAAAATCTGTCCCTATATGTGTTTTTGCAAAAATGTAAAATCTTGACATATACAAAAGAGAATCTTTGTTTTGGTAAATTAAACTATTTGCCACTTACTCTGCTTGAGTATTATAAGGACTAATGCCTCAGTGTATTGGTAGGTCAGGAGAAGAGATAAGTAACAAGTGGCCCCTTTTCCCAAAGTCCACACATGAAGACGGCATTTATTGCCCCAATCCAAATATCAACTTTCTCTTCTCCCATTATTTATTTTCAACAGGAGCTCCAAGGGATAATCTTATGTGAAGAAAAAATTTAAAGGCAAAAACATTGTGATCATTCTGTCAGGCAATGAAATTATTCTTTCTTTTTGACTTTTTTTTTTGGATTAAAGAAAAAGTTGAACACTTATTAAAGACTAATTTTTAGAAAAGGCTTGGCTCTTTTTTTTTTTTTTTTAATAGGAAAAATCCTATCAATGAAGTTTATAGTAGTTTACAATTGGGATGAAATCCCCTTATTTCTTTCCAGCAAAAATTCAATATATGTGCCTGCATGGATGAAGATTCTGCCTTAACAATTCTAAACTCAAATGGGAATATGCTAGTAAAAATTCTCAAGGAGAAAAAAAAAAAAGAAAAAAGCACCACATATCAAATTAAATTTTAGCATTAAAAAACAATATTTAACCTAAAATGATACGAGAACAGAATGAATAGTGTCACATGAAATTTCTGGAACTAAAACTTCATTCCCATGTACACATTTAAAATATTTCTAAATAAATAGGTTGAGATTGTTTTCTTCCAGAATAGGTTTCCACTTAAAAAGAAGAAAGATATTCAGAATTATTTCTTTTGGGAATAAAAGTAGCATTTTGCCAAGTGAAACCTAAAGGAGGGTCCTACTGCTCGTCTGACCCCCAGGTAGGCATTCAATCCCCAAATTCCAGGTCTATCTTACTTTAATGTCAGTTAAGCTCCCCACCTCCAGACCTCAAAGGTGCCTTCCTCCTACAAGGCTGCTGCCAAAGGAAAATAAATTTCTGGAAGCAAATGGAGCAAAACTTTCCATTTGTTTCCCCTTTTCCAATGCAGGCCTAGTCACTGGGTCCAAAGTGCTTGTTTTATGGCCTCTTCTAAGCAAACTCCTTCTAAACCTATGTGTTCTCTCTCCAAAATGCTGGAGGTTTCTCATCAGAATCATAAGTGAATGTGAAGAAAACTTCAGAAAGTTTTCTGCTAGGGAAAGTTCTATGTGATGAGAACTTTTGATTCACATGTTCACCCATTAAATTTTTTTTTAAAAAACGCAGGGCTGGACCAAGGGGTGGTGGCTGTGGGAGGGGGTAGGGTAAATGGGTTTCTCTGTGCCGATAAAGAAAGTTTTGTTCACTCTTCAAATTCATAGAAAAGAGGCTTCACGGAGGAGAAAGCCATGGCTTGGATAATCCTGCAGCTCATCAAAATGTCTATTTTCTTTTTCCCCAGTGGAACCATTTTGCCCCATCTAAAATGCTTGCGGGAGAAGTTAAAACAGGCCACATGTGCTTTCCTCCACAAAAGAGCCCTATATATTAACACAGCACACACATCCGACACCTCAAACGGTTTTGAAGAAAGCTGTGTTTATTATGTGGGCTTATGAAATAAAAAGTACAAACTTTCTCATCCTGGAAAAATATGCAATGAAATTTACAGCCAAAATAAGGAAGCTGTGCATAATGTAACACTTGGCAAGAATTTTAATCAGTGGATTGGCAAGGCTGGATGCAATACCTCAGCTCCTTTCAGACATGTCTGAGCTTTCTTAATTTAAATACCACGCACTGGGTCTGGGGAGAACATTTAGGAGACATTGTCCTTTCTGCAGGAATGCTGACGACCAATACAAGTGAACTGAGAAAGGAGCACTGTTGATGTGACAACAGTTTCAACCTCTGGGAATGGGAGATGGCAAGCGATAGACACACGGTTACTGTAGAGCAAAGCAACACAGATTTACATTATGATAAGGCATTCCAGCCACATTACTTTAAGCGGGCAAAGATGCTTCCAGGTATCAGTCTGACTCAGTTTGGCTCTAAAGAGCACAATTCTGGACTTTGTCAGAAGTTTTCATGCAGGACTATTGTTTTCCAGTTGGGAAAACAACAGAACTATCCAGTAGCCCTCAATTCCTGAGCAGCCTGACAGCAGTTCAAATGAGTTGAAAGTCAGGTCACATAATGTGGGCCCAAACTGACCATCACAGAAAGAGTTATAATGTGATGAAAAGCCCCAGGGAACCTATTAAATCCACCATCCTTGTCAGGATGGAATAAGAGCAATCCTCCCTCCACAGCCACAATTTTTAAAGGGTCCACTAAGAAAACATTTTATCCCTCTGCCATCTGCACAACACTCTAGCAATTAGTATCCAGTATATCTCATGAAATCTCAGGGACCAAAATATCAAGAAAGACTCAAAAGTCAAACGGTAGAGATGTAAAGTACACAGTATTTAGGATTAATTGTATCACATGTATGGAGTCTTTTTCTTTAAAAAAAAAATTATTTGAAAATATTGTATGTCCTTAAATTTGCAAATGAACCAAAGTATGGAAACAGAAGATGTTTAGAAATGTTCTACAATGACTCAGAACTGTAGAAGATAAACGAGGGATGGGGAGGACAGTTTGCTCCGCTGCACAGGAATCAAAGGTCAAGGGACACAGGAAGCCCCCAACTCTTTGTAAACTTTCCTGCTAAGAATGTTTTCAGAAATTAATTCAGAAATATGATCTGTTTAGAGAAAATGCTGATTATTTTTATGCTACAGTATTTCTTTGCTAGGTAATAAAGACTTTATATACATCATAAATATCAGGAACAAGTTATAATTCGGGAACTTACTGTGTTGTAAGTTCTGTGAAACCAGAAATTAAAGTGAATGCGGTTTGGGACACCATTGCTTCATCAATCATTGCTGGTGCACATTTGGCTCCTAACTCTCAATGGGAAGAAGAGAAAGCTGAACTCTTGGCAGAGATGGGAAACCATACCTCATGGACTGTGGTCATGGCCTACTTTAATGTGGGCCCTGTAGAAAAGGAATCTACGTGTTTTTATTGTTTTTGTTTTTTTTTTAAAGGACATTTAGGAGGACATATCTCCTTTTAGCAAATAGTATAATGACAATCTTGATAGTTTCTGTTGAAAATGAATATTGGAACTGATGAAAAATAAACCCAGTTTATTACCAGAGGGCTGAAGAAAATGGTACTTCCAAATTCATCTGCAGTACATGCTACCCAATAACACAGGGAGAATGCAAAAGGAAGTGTTTTTGAATGGAGAGATAAAAGTGCCCTGGAGAATTTCATGGCCAGGCCTAATGGCTGTGGGAGAAAACGAAATTCAAAGGATGGATATATGTAAGTTAATTATACTAGGGAAAATGGCTTGAGGGAATTTTTTTTTTAATAAACTAATTTAGGAAGCATGAAAATTATTTCAGTATGATTGATATTAGGTAAGAATGCTGGACAATTAAAGAAAAAAAACGTGAGACTTGAGTAATATAAAATCAGCAGGCATAGTATCTGTGGGGACTAGGCATTTCCAACTAAAGAGAAAGCAAAAAATATAATCAATTGGAAAGAGGAAAAAAGAAAGAAGATAATCACTACTTTTATATGTCTATTTCTTTATCAAAGTAATGCTTAAATATGTAATTCATTAGGTCAAGCCTTAGCACCCTTTTTTAAATTGTTTCTAATTCTTTGTAAACCTACCTCCTCCCGTCCCTTGATCCATACTAAAGTTGAAAATAAATAAGTAAACTGTTCTTGACATCTTAATTAGTAATTCCTTCCTAACTCTTCAACCAGTTAATTCTGGTCACTAAGAGCAGTAAGATGCTGTTCAATCGGTTACTTTTCTATTACCTCATTTATTCACTTTTTCTTTTTTTTATTTGATGAACATTCCCCAGGCACCTACCATAGGCCAGGTAGTACTCAGCATTGTGGACAGAAATATACAAAAGCACTGCTTTTAACAAAATGGCATCAGAGTTACACTTCATAATTGAGATATCTAGTGGCAATGGAATATCACTCAGTCATAAAAAGGAATGAGATTTGCCATCTGCAACAACAGTGTACTCTGCTAAGTGAAATAAGTCAGACAGAGAAAGACAAATACCGTATAATTTCACTTGTATATGGAATCCAAAATACAAAACAAACAAAACCAACCAACCAAAAAACAGAGTCTTAAATACAGAGAACTGGGGATTGCCAGAGGGGAAGTAGGTGAGGGAGGGGTGAAATAAATAAAGGAGATTAAGAAGTACAAAGTTCCACTTACAAAATGAATACGTCACAAAGATGAAAAGTACAGCGTAGAGCATGTAGTCAATAATACTGTAATAACGTATGGTGACAGACGGTGACTACACTTACCACGGTGAGCACTGAGTAATGTAAAGAATTGTTGAATCAATATGTTGTATATCTGAAACCAATATAACACTGTATATTAATTAGGCTCCAATTTAAACATTTTTAAGATATCTAGCAAAGTTCTTTGCCCTTTTATCAGAGGATTTGTCAGTGTTTCTCTACTCCACTGCAGTCATCACAATCTGCCATCTAGGTAAAATCCTAACACTGTCCTTATGTAACTTCTCTCAGCCATGCCAGTATCCCCATTTGTTATCCTTCTGACTTTGGGTAGGTTTTATGAAAAAGGCACAAGTTCCAGATTCATAAAGGATGTGCAAATTTCCCATTCACCGCTATTCGTGATGCTAGGCAAGTTGGTGAGCTCTTCTGAGCCTCTTTCCTTATTTGTAAAATGGAAATAATAACTCTTATCTTTAAGGACGTTTTTCAGGATTAGCTTGGATCACGAATGTAAGGCCCTTCAGACATGGTAGATGGTCATTAAATGGTGATGTAATTACCATTAGCTTCATCATTTTTTGAATCTCAGGGTGCTCTTGCAGAGGTGTTGGTCTGGAGGGGAATCTAAAGGGGTCCAAAACTGGCCTCAGTCCCAAGTCAGGATGATGCGTCTTGCAGGTATTACAATTCTACGGCAATGAGACATACCTCGTCTGCCAACCAGCATGTGTTGACAACAGTCTAAAGAGGTCCAAAGTGAATCTTGGAATGTTATTACATGCCTAACCCAAAGGAAAGGCAGCAATGGTTATACGAGCAAAGATGATTTTTCTTTTTCAAGGAGGATGCCACATTCCTCATCCAGCCTTCTGAAAAAGTTGTCCTGTGAAATTATTTCACATTCTTTTCAGCCCACTTAAAGCACATAAGGGCTTTCTGAAACATGGGTCTTGTAAATATGCCTGAATGTCAGGATTTTGGCTGTAACAGTGAAGCTAGGAAGGACTCCAGTTGTATCTTTCTGTGCTCTTCCTGATTTATGAGCCAGAACCCTGGTATTTGATGCACATGTGAAAAAAACACAAATGTTTTCTTCTTTATCTATTGTAATTTTTCTAAAACCAACAATTATTTAATTCTCACCCTTAGTAATGGACAAGAAGAATTTAAAAAGTAACAATGTATTGCCCAACAGTGGGGGGGAGGGGAGGACAATACTATATGCGATAAAATGCCTTAATTAGATCTTGAATTTATAATCTATATTTTAGAACTAGAAACCCAGAAGAGTTATAGCAAATAAAAAAAAGTTGATCCATGGGTAAAAATAGATAGCCATCAAACCTTTCCTGTTAATGGTAATAAAACACAAAGCAGTGGAGGAAAAAGCAAGCCTTCTAGTGTTTCCTTTATTCAAACCAAAATTAATTTGTTTACTCAAAATGTTATATGAACAGGAGTTTTTATAAATTATTTAATCATTATACTAAATGCTATGATATACAGAATCAAAGTAAATACCATGATATAAAGAATCTGAGAAACACTGCAGGAATTAATGCCTAACTACATATTTTATGGTCTTTTTAAATAATTTATTACGTTTACATAATTTATTACAAGGTGCTACCCTGATGCTCTATCATTCCTAAATGTTCCAGTCTATATTTCCCCAAAGCAAGGACACTCCCTCCCCCATAACCACTTTACGACCCTCCAAGTCAGGAAATGGATATTAGTACTACCCTACCATCCTATTTCAATTTTGTCACTTGCCCCAGCAATGTCCCTTTTTGCTTTCTGGGTCAAAATCCACTCCAATCTGCTTTCATTGCTTGAATACATAGATTTGTTAGGAAAACATGGGAATATTTTATATTTCTATTGTATCCTACTTTCTGAAGAAAATGTATTTTAAAAACATGTATTTAAAATTATGGTCCCATTCTCATGGTTCATTCCCCCTTCTGTCCATCCTGAACTGGGCGATATTACATATACTCTGTGCCTGGCACAGTGTCAAATAAAATCTGCATTTCAATAAACACTTACTAAATTAGCAAGCAAGTTAAATATCTTCAGGAAAATATTACTGAAATATTTTTGAAGAATAGTGATTAACATGTATGTGAGAAGGTTTAAAGCTTTACTTACAGTTTGACTGTAAGCCAACATCTTGAAAGCCTTCTGCAACATGTTATTTATTTATTTTGATAATAGAATATAGACTTTTCTCTAGAAAAACATCAGCTCAACTATCTAGCGGAGATCTCAATACTTTCTCGTAAGTAACAAAGTATGACATCTAAATGTGGCAAATTCACTTAAGCCCGGATGCAATTCTAGACGAGTAGAAGGGCAAGAGGTTAAACCACTGCTGTATTTATCAATATGCTTTTAAACCAATGAGTGGATCAAGTAACATACAGAATGAATGGGAATTAAATGTAATTAAAATCACTGTCTCCACAGACAGGGAGGGTTATAACCTTTATTCTCTAACCAAGTCCCCTCCCCTCACATGCCTCTAAGAGTAATAAATAAAAGAACCCAAGATTTTTGAAACTATTTTTAGGATGTTATATTCAGCTTATTTTTAAAAATCTGAGATTAAAAATACAAAGCAAAGGTGTCTAGGAGAAGGTTATTGGAAGAGAAACACC